>NC_045993.1:519499-640186 GCF_010909765.2 Amblyraja radiata | reverse complement strand
TTTTTATTTTAGCTATCGTCCGAAGCTGAAAGAAGCTAGCTTTTACCACGGCATGGACTTGTTGCTCAAATTTCAGGTGCTGAGTCAAATATGATAACGCCGAGGTTGTTGACGTGAAGTTTGAGTAGTGGGGTAAGGCTTCCAAGACTGCCTGCTATCATTTTGGAATGAGGTCCGAGGGGGCCGCGAAGGATGACCTCAGACTTACTCTCATTTAGGTTGGATGAAGTTCTGGGCCATCCAGCACTTTATATAGGCAGTGGGTAAGGGTAAGCCGATTTGATTTATTTTTTTGGGCTTCAGGGGGAGATAGGAGTTGTGTATCGTCTGCGTAAGACCTTTACTTGTGGTATCCTTCCTCTGTCAATTCCCCACGAGAATAGACCTTACAAACATGTTGTTAGAACACTCACTGGCAGCATATTCATGGCTCCGATCTCTCACTGTCTGAAGCAGCTCCTGTGCCACCAACAATGCAGACAGCTGTCGCTCTTCAAACTGCTCTGCCAGTGCCACTTGTCAGAAGTTCATTAGTCATAGGACCAAAATTAGGCCATTCAGCCCATCGAGCCTACTCCACCATTCAATCTGGCTGATCTATTTTCCCTCTCAACCCCTTTCGCCCTGCCTTCTCCCATAACCTTTGACCCCCTTACTAATCAAGAACCTGTCAATCTCCGCTTTAAAAATTCCCAAATAACTTGGCCTCCGCTGTCGTTTGTGGCAAATAATTCCACAGATTCACCGCCCTCTCCCTAAAGAAATTCATATGTTATAGGAGCAGAATAAGGCCATTCCACCCATCAAGTCTACTCTGTCATTCAATCAGGGCTGATCTATCTTTCCCTCTCAACCCCATTCTCCTGCCTTCGCCCCATAACCCGATACCAGTACTAATAAAAAATCTGTCAATCTCTGCCTCAAAGATGTCCATTGACTTGGCCTCCATCTCCATCTGTGGCAATGAATTCCACAGCTTCACCACCCTCTGACTAAAGAAATTCTTTCTCATCTTTCTAATTTACGTCCTTTTATTCTGAGGCTATGGCTTCTTGTCCAAGGCTCTCCGACTGGTGGAAATATCCTCTCCACATCCACTTTTACTATTCGGTAAGTTTCAATGAGTTACCCCCTCATCCTTCTAAACTCCAGCAAGTACAGGCCCAGTGTCGCCAAATGCCATCATATCTTAACCCAATCATTCCTGAGATCATTCTCGTAAATGTTCTCGGGACCAACACATCCTTCCTGAGATTTGGTGCCCAAAACTGCTCACAATATTCCAAATGTGGTCTGACCAGTGCCCTAGGAACTCCTCAGCATTTCATCCCTGTTTTTGTGTTCTAGCCCTCTCAAAATAACTGCCGGCTTTGCATTTACCTTCCTTACCACCGATTCAATTTGCAAATTAACTTTTTAGGAATCCTGCAGCAGCACTCCCGAGTCCCTTTGCACCTCCAAATCCTGAATATTAGAAAATAGTCTACGCCTTTATTTCTACTACCAAAATGCATGACTACACATTTTGCTATGCTATATTCCATCTGCCACTTCTCAGCCCACTCTCTCAACCTTTAGTTACCTTCTGTTGTTTTTTTAAAAGCTTCCCAATTCTCCAGCTACCCCACTAACCTTTGCAATGTTATATGCCTTCTCTTTAATTTTATTTCTCCTTTCTAAAGATACATCCTTTATTTCTGAAGCTGTGCCCTCTTGTCCTAGACTCTCCCACTTGTGGAAACATCCTCTCACATCCACCCTTTCCAGCCTTTCACTATTCAATGAGGTCACCCCCTCATCCTTCTAAACTCCAGCGAGTACAGGTCAAGAGCCATCAAGCATTCATCATATGTTAATCCAATCATTCTCATAAACCTCTGCACCTTCTCTAATACCAGTGTATCCCTCTTCAGATATGGGTCCCAAAACTGCTCACAATATTCCACATGTGGTCTGACCAGTGCCTTATAAAGCCTCAGCATTTCATCTCTTTTTATATATTTTAGAGTTACTCCAGCTTTTTGAGTTTATTTTCCAGTTGAGTTGAAATGAATGCTAACATTGCATTTGCCTTGTTATTTGTATGTGCAGGGTCGCTCAGCATTTGGAGAAACAATGGGTCTTTGGGATCTTCAGCGTTGCCCTGCCCTTCAAGTCCACGGCTGGTGATCTACCTCCAACATTTTGCTGCACAGTGCCAGAGGGAAATATCGAGCAGAAGCCCATTGAAGCCTCGTCACTACGGACTGCAACCTGTTCCAAAGAGAGAGATCAGATGTCACCAGAAACCCACTGTAACCACTCTGGACACTGCTCTTCCAGCATGCAGGACGTTACTCAGTACGTACCCTTCCAAAGGTTGTCTATGTGAACAGCAAGACTTAACCTGTTGGGGTCATGAGGACCATGGGTGTATTGTCCAACCAAGGAGTTGTTCTGAAGTCCTGACCTCCCTTTCTTCTGCAGCAGGTGACTCAAATCTCATCCACCTTTTCAAAGGTCATTGTAAAAGCCACTAATAAAGAGCCGTAATCTTGTATATTGGTCTCTTTTTATGTTGCGTCTCTGGAATTCTTGACTCTCAATACATCTCACTAAAGCTAAGAAATCTTGTTATGGTGTAACGGGCGCAGGCACTGAATCCTGCCGAGGTGAAACAAGAATCTGGTTTTCTTTTGGGAGATGGGGGAGAGGGGGAGATGGGGCTTTAATTACAGTAACCCCTTCAGTTCTCTCTGCAGTGTAGCACGCAACAAAAGCTCTTCACTGTGCCTCGGTACACGTGTCAAGAAACTAGACTCAACTGGACTGTTCAGGTTTTCCAGCTTTGGCAAGAGGAACTGCAGATGCTGGAATCCTGAACAAAACACAGAGTGCTGGAGGAACTCAGCGGGTCAGGCAGCATTTGTGGAGGAAATGGTCATAAGAAATAGGTGCAGAATTAGGCCATTCGGCCCATCCAGTCTACACCGCCATTCAATCATGGCTGATCTATCTCTCCGTCCTAACCCAATTCTCCTGGCTTCTCCCCATAACCTTTGGCACCCGTACTAATCAAAAGTACTGTCACGGAGAACGTGCAAACTCCGCACAGACAGCACCCGTAGTCAGGATCGAACCCGGGTCTCTGGGGCAGTGGCAGGGTGCTCCGGTTTCCTCCCACATCCCAAAGACGTGCAGGTTTGTAGTTGTGGTTAGCGACTCTGGCGACTGGGTGGCTGATGTGCACCACCTGCTGTCCGCACTGCCACACTGCAGGCCCGGGAAGATGGAATCAGACACTGGAGGAACTGCAGATGCTGCTTCACACCACAGATAAGACACAGAGTGCTGGAGTAACTCAGCGGCTCGAGCAGAATCATGTTCTCCACAGATAGACAATAGGTGCAGGAGTAGGCCATTCGGCCCTTCGATCCAGCACCGCCATTCAATGTGATCATGGCTGATCATCCCCAATCAGTACCCCGTTCCTGCCTTCTCCCCATATCCCCTGACTCCGCTATCTTTAGGAGCCCTATCTAGCTCTCTCTTGAAAGCATCCAGAGAACTGGCCTCCACCGCCCTCTGAGGCAGAGAATTCCACAGACTCACCACTCTCTGTGAGAAAAAGTTTCCTCGTCTCCTTTTTAAATGGCTTACCCCTTATTCTTAAACTGTGGCCCCTGGTTCTGGACTCCCCCAACATCGGGAACATGTTTCCTGCCTCTAGCGTGTCCAAACCCTTAACAATCTTATATGTTTCAGTAAGATTCCCTCTCATCCTTCTAAATGCTGCCTGACCCGCTGAGTTACTCCAGCATTCTGTGAAACATCACCTATCCATATTCTCCACAGATGCTGCCTGACCGGCTGAGTTACTCCAGCACTTTTCACTGTACTTCAGTAGAAGTGTGCGGTTCCCTCCCACACCCCTAGACCAGGGCTGCTGTTGTATCGGCCATTGCATCAGTGGGTGGGTGAGATCTTGTTCTTCAAAGATGACGCTGCTGGAGAGGGTAAGTATAATATTTATTTGCAAGGTGCATGTAACTGACAGAGTTGGGGGAGGGGCCTTCAGAGGTAGAGTTTCACGGAGCTCTCCGATATTGGCTTCAGCTGGATCTCGGCTTTAGAGGGGGGGTCAGGGACAGCCAGGGCCCCGTGTGTCGGTCTGTGGGGGGCTCCCTGCCCATCAGTGACCAGCGCAGGGCCCAGACCACCGTAGAATCGATCGGCTGGTTCCACCGACACATCCAGGCTGAGCACTGGGAACAGAACACAGAGGGTTAAATGTCAATGACCGGTCAAGTGTCCAGCGCGTCCCACACTGGCGACAGCCCAGTGTCCAGCCTGACCCACACTGGCTAAAACCTAGTGTCCAGCTGTCCACACTGGCTACAATCCAGTGTCCATCCCTCCCACACTGGCTAAAACCTAGTGTCCAGCTGTCCACACTGGCTAAAACCCAGTGTCCATCCCTCCCACACTGGCTAAAACCCAGTGTCCATCCCTCCCACACTGGCTACAATCCAGTGTCCAGCCTGTCCACATTGGCTACAATCCAGTGTCCAGCCTGTCCACACTGGCGACAGCCCAGTGTCCAGCCTGACCCACACTGGCTAAAACCCAGTGTCCAGCGCGTCCACACTGGCTACAGCTCTGAGTGACCATTAGTAATGGGAGGTTCAAAGGGATACGGGCTGAATGGGACCACATGGACCATACAACATAAAACACAGAACATACAACACACAGAACACGTAACATACAACATAGAGCAGTACAGCACAGGAACAGGCCCTTCAGCCCACAATGTCCGTGATGCCAAGTTGGACACAACGAGAGAAGGGGGGGGAGGGGGCATCTATCTGTGGGGTACCTGGGTCAGTAGTGTAGAGGCGCTGGTGGGAGAAAGGGTCATCTTTGTGGGTCTTGCTGTAGATGAGGTAGACCAGGCCCAGCACCAGGGTCAGGACCACGGCCAGACCGATGAACACCCCCAGGGTGCCGCTTTGTGATGCCCCCTTGTCCGCCTTCAAGTGTTGCCGCTCTGAAACCAGGAGGAAGGTGTGGATCAAACTGATCGCCCCAACGATGTACCTGTCCCAAACTGACCGCCCACCCATGTACCTGTCCCAAACTGACCGCCCACCCATGTACCTGTCCCAAACTGACCGCCCACCCATGTACCTGTCCCAAACTGACCACCCACACATGTACCTGTCCCAAACTGACCACCCACCCATGTACCTGTCCCAAACTGACCGCCCACCTATGTACCTGTCCCAAACTGACCGCCCACCCATGTACCTGTCCCAAACTGACCACCCACCCATGTACCTGTCCCAAACTGACCGCCCACCCATGTACCTGTCCCAAACTGACCGCCCACCCATGTACCTGTCCCAAACTGACCGCCCACCCATGTACCTGTTCCAAACTGACCGCCCACCCATGTACCTGTCCCAAACCCACCCAACAAACTCCCAACGGGGTGAAGGTGGGATAACATAGAACTAGTGTTGACTCGATGGGCCGAAGAGCCTGTTTCCAGTTGTCATTTTAGAGATACAGAGCAGAAACAGGCCCTTCGGCCCATCGAGTCCGTGTCGACCAGCGACACTAACACTATCCTACACACACACTGGGAACAATTATTTTTTTTTACTAAAGCCAATTCTTTGGAGTGTGGGAGGAAACCGGAGCACCCGGAGAAAACCCACGCAGTTCACGGGGAGAACGTGCAAACACCGTACAGACAGCACCCGTAGTCGGGATGGTACCCGGGTCTCGCGATGTGAGATCTTGCTGTGCTGAGACCAGGACCAACCTCTGTCCTTCCTCACACCACATCCATAAATGACACGACCAGAATTAGACCATTCGGCCCATCAAGTCTACTCCACCATTCAATCATGGCTGATCTATCTCTCCCTCCAACCCCATTCTCCTGCCTTCTCCCCATAACCCCTGACACCCGGACTAAGCAAGAATCTATCTATCTCTGCCTTGACTTGGCCTCCACCGCCGTCTGTGGCAAAGAATTCCACAGATTCACAACCCTCTGACTAAAGAAACTCCTCCTCATCACCTTCCTAAAGGAATGTCCTTTAATTCTGAGGCTGTGCCCTCTGGTCCTGGACTCTCCCACTAGTGGAAACATCCTCTCCACATCCACTCTATCCACGCCTCATTATTCGGTGACGTTTCAATGGGGTCCTGACTGAAGATCAACGCTACGATCCATTGGAGTATAAGGGAAGAGAGAGGCGCTATGGAAATGTAGCCTTTCATTCTAGATGTCCCTCAGCTGTGCAACTCCAATTCAGTCAAGACACAAACTCAGGCCAGCATTGACCAGACTTTACTGGACTTTATCTTGCACTAAACATTATTCCTTTATCCTGTATCTGTACACTGTGGACGGCTCGATTGTAATCATGTATTGTCTTTCCGCTGACTGGTTAGCGCGCAACAAAAGCGTTTTACTGTACCTCGGTACACGGGACTATAAATGAAAGTCAAACTCAAACTCCTCTACGTCCCTACCCACACACTCACTGCCCACTGCCCGATCACGCTAACACCCACCTCTCTCTCTCTCTCTCTCTGTCTCTGTCTCTGTCTCTGTCTCTGTCTCTGTCTCTGTCTCTGTCTCTGTCTCTCTCTCTGTGTCTGTCTCTGTCTCTGTCTCTGTCTCTCTGTCTCTCTCTCTCTCTCTCTCTCTCTCTCGCTGACGCAGACTCTTGCCGCTCGGCACTGCACCTCAGTCCAGTCGCTGCAGTGGGCTCAGCAGCACTACCCGCTGCCCACTGTGCCGTCACAGCGCCCGTGACATCACAAGGGGAACCTCCCTGACCTCACACAAACTGTCTCCGACCAGGAACCCTCCCCCCCCCCCCTCCTGTCCCTCCTCCAACCCCCTCTCCCCACCTCACCAGTTCCCACTAACCACTAACCACTAACCCCCCACTCCCCACCCCTCTCCTCACCCCACTCCTGCCCCCACGCCCTGTTACACACTCACTGTATCGTGTCGGTGTGTAACGCTGCGACATCACATCGAGCAACTGGGAGCACATTGCCCTGGACAGACGCTCCTGGAAGGAGATCCGTGCACGTCACGAAATGGAACCACACCGTGTCGCAGAGACAAAGCCTGTCTGATATGTAGCTGTTCTTATGTACGGGTGAGACTTGTACTGAACCGTATACAGAATTTAATTTCACTAATACCACACTATACTATACAATCTCCATCTACGGGGACTGTGTGGAGAGAGTGTCCAGCTTTAAGTTTCTGGGCACTCACATTTCAGAGGACCTCACATGGTCCACAAACACCGCCGCGCTGGTCAAGAAGGCACAGCAACGACTGTTCTTCCTGAGGACATTAAAAAAGACTGGTCTGCCCCAACAGCTGCTGACAACGTTCTACCGCTGCACCACAGAGAGCATACTAACGTATGGCATCTCTGTGTGGTATCTCAGCTGCACGGAGGCGGAGAGGAGAGCTCTTCAGCGCGTCGTCCACTGAGCGCAGAGGATTATTGGGACAGAGCTACCAGCCTTGGAGGGCATCTACCACACACGGTGCCTCAGGAAGGCCGTCAGCATCCATAAAGGCTCCTCACACCCTTGTAACGGACTGTTCGAACTACTTCCCTCCGGCAGGCAGACGTTACAAGGCCTTCTACGCCCGAACCTCCAGACTCAGGAACAGCTTTATCCCCAGAGCTATAGCGGCTCTGAACCGGCCCTGCTGAGTGAACCCCCCCATCCCCCATGGACTGTCTCCCTCGGATGGCCACGTCGCACAGACACATCTGCACTTTAGTCTGTTTGAACTGTTTTTACTGTTTTACTGTTGTAATGTTGTTTTTACAAACCATGTTCTCGGGGTGTCTACATCTAAATGTTATTAGTTATTTAAGTTATGACATCGGTTGGAAGCTGCATAACAAATCGCCCAATAAAAATATATTATTATTATTATTATTATTATACCACACTACACTATACCACACTATACTACACTATACCACACTACACTATACCACACTATACTACACTATACCACACTATACTATACCACACTACACTACACTATACCACACTACACTATACCACACTATACTACACTATACCACACTACACTATACCACACTACACTACACTATACCACACTACACTATACCACACTACACTACACTATACCACACTACACTATACCACACTATACTACACTATACCACACTACACTATACCACACTACACTACACTATACCACACTACACTATACCACACTACACTACACTATACCACACTATACCACACTATACTATACCACACTACACTATACCACACTATACTACACTATACTACACTACACTATACTACACTATACCACACTATACTATACCACACTACACTATACCACACTATACTACACTATACTACACTACACTATACCACACTACACTATACCACACTACACTATACCACACTACACTTTACCACACTATACTACACTTTACCACACTATACTATAATATACCACACTACACTATACCACACTATACTACACTATACCACACTACACTTTACCACACTACACTATACTACACTATACTACACTATACTACACTATACTATACTATACTACACTATACTACACTATACTATACTATAATATACCACACTATACTACACTATAATATACCACACTATACTACACTATACCACACTATACAATACTACACTATACCACACTACACTTTACCACACTACACTATACTACACTATACTATAATATACCACACTATACAATACTACACTATACCACACTATACTACACTATACCACACTACACTATACAATACTACACTACACTATACTACACTATACCACACTATAACACACTATCCCATGACACACCACACCGCCTCATACCTGCTTTGCTGACCAGGATTGCCGAGCTGTTGTTTCCTGCTCCGGACGTGTCCATCTGGGATGAGGCGTGGCCGTGCGTCTCCACTGCCCGTGTGGATGTGAGGCCAGAGAGGGCGGTGGTGACCACGGTCGAGGTCGGGTCCGTGCCGGCCCAGGGCTCGGTGGTCAGTGCCTCCGTCCGCGAGGTGTCAGTCACCTCCGCGCCCGCCGTTGCCGTTTCCCCCGCCGGACCGCTGTGTCTCTCCCCTCCCTCGCTCCCGGTCACGGTGGGGGAGACTGTGGTGTTGGAGCCGTCACTGGGCTCAGAGCTGCCCTGACCAGGGCCTAACGAAGCCTGTATCTCCAGTCGCCATGGTGATGGCGTGTAGCTGTGGTTGAGGGTGGTCTGGGACATGCCCAGTGGGGGTGGGGCGTTGTGGACAAGGCCACATAGCAGTAAAATGGTGGAGGCTCTGGCCAAAGGAAGCATTGGAACCTCAACCCAATCCACTCACCTGGAGGCTGAAGGGAAAGGGAAGAGAGCAGTTTAAAGCTGGTGAACTTCCAGAACAATCTACACAACCAACATCACTAAGGTGCAGCCCAGACCGTCACGCATACCAACCTCCCCTCCATTGAAGATAGATACAGAGTGCTGGAGTAACTCAGCGGGCCAGGCAGCATCTCTGGAGAGAAGGAATGGGTGACGTTTCGGGTCGAGACCCTTCATCAGACTAGTCATCTACACCTCATGCTGCCTCGGCAAGGCCAGCAGCATCATCAAGGACCAGTCTCACCCCGGCCACTCCCTGTTCTCCCCTCTCCCATCAGGCAAGAGGTACAGAAGTGTGAAAACGCACACCTCCAGATTCAGGGACAGTTTCTTCCCAGCTGTTATCAGGCAACTGAACCATCCTACCACAACCAGAGAGCAGCGCTGAACTACTATCTACCTCATTGGTGACCCTCGAACTATCCTTGATCAGACTTTGCACTAAACGTTATTCCCTTTATCCTGTATCTGTACACTGTGGACGGCTCGATTGTAATCATGTATTGTCTTTCCGCTGACTGGTTAGCACGCAGCAAAAGATTTTCACTGTACCTCGGTACACGGGACAATAAACTAAACTGAACTGTTCCTGAGTGAGGCCTAGTGCAAATTGGAGGAGCAGCACCTCATATTTCGATTGGGCAGCTTACACACCAGCGGGTATGAACATTGACTTCTCTAACTTCAAGTAACCTTTGCTTTCCCTCTCTCTCCATCCCTCCCCCTTCCCAGTTCTCTGATCAGTCTGGCTGTCCCCCAAATTATATTTTATCTCTGTAAGCTTTGCTGTTACCTCAGAGCTAACGAGGAGCTGTTCTGCATTTTCTTTGATCTGCATCTCTTTTCATGTCTTGTTTTCACACCTGACCCTTCCTTGTCTCTGTGCCTCCCTTTCCTCCCCTGACTCTCAGTCTGAAGAAAGGTCTCTACCCGAAACGTCACCCGTTCCTTCGCTCCACAGATGCTGCCTGACCCACGGAGTTACTCCAGCGTTTTGTGTCGGTTTCTGGTGGGGTGGCGAATGGCTTGAGCTGTTTCTGTTCCCTCCCACGGGCTCACAGATCTCTGGAGAATTTGCCGCCGGTTTGTGCCGGGCCTGCGATGTCGACGGCGCTGGTAACGGTACTCACGGTGCGGGCTCAGCGTCACGGTGCACGGAGCTGATGGTGCTGCCGGCTGCACAGTAACCCCGTGTGTTCAACCTCCTCCCCCGCCCAGTCACGTCACGCTCCTCCCTGCACCCAGGGCACACGTGCAATCACACGGAACACAGGTGAGCATCTCCCAGGTAAGCATCTCCCAGGTGAGCTCAGCAGAGCAGAGATCCCAGGGACAGATGTTCACCACACTGGGGCAGAGACAGAGAGAGTGTGTGAGTGTGTATACCTGTGTGTGTGTGTGTGTGTACCTGTATGCACCTGTGTGTGTGTGTATCTGTGTGTGTGTGTGTGTGTGTGTACCTGTATGCACCTGTGTGTGCGTACCTGTGTGTGTAGGTGCCTCTCTGTGAGTGTTTACCTGTGTGTATGTCTGTGTGAACCTGTATGTACCTGTGTGTGTGTGTGTACCTGTGTGTGTGTGTATACCTGTGTGTGTGAGTACCTGTATACACATGTCTGTGTGTGTGTGTGTGTCCATACAAAGGGTCCTGACCCAAAAAGTCACCTATCCATGTTCTCCACAGATGCTGCCTGACCCGCTGAGTTACTCCAGCACTCTGTGAAACGTCACCTATCCATGTTCTCCACAGATGCTGCCTGACCCGCTGAGTTACTCCAGCACTCTGTGTCCTATAGTTATCGTGTGGGTCAGTGGGACATTATTGTCACCTGGATACAGTGAAATGCCTTATTTCCACACATATTACAGGTCAGTAAAGATGTTACAGTACATAGACACAGACATATTGAACTGTGTAAGATTACACTACACCATAATCCTTAGTTAGGAGATTTGACTCATTCCCCGCTGAAGGCTAATCTCTGTGATCTGAATTGTCATTGTCGATATGATGATTCACTCGGTAACGAGAGAGACTACACAACATCAGGTTGAACCTAGATGGGTCCAGTGCCGTGGTCATGCAGAATAGGAACAGGCCGTTCAGCCCATCAAGTCTATGCTAACCATCAAGCGCCCATTTCCACTAATACAACAATAAGTAGTGAGCGGCACGGTGGTGCAGCGGTAGAGTTGCTGCCTCACAGCGCCAGAGAACAGGTCACAGCCTCAGAATTTAGGAAGAAAATGAGAAGGAATTTCTTTAGCCAGAGGGTGGTGAATCTGTGGAACTCTTTGCCACAGACGGCTGTGGGGGCCAAGTCAGTGGATATATTTAAGGCAGAGATGGATAGATTCTTGCTTAGTGCGGGTGTCAGGGGTTATGGGGAGAAGGCAGGAGAATGGGATTAGGAGGGAGAGATAGATCAGCCATGATTGAATGGCGGAGTAGACTTGATGGGCCGAATGGCCTAATTCTGCTCTCATCACTCATGACCTTATGAACATCCTTGTAAATCCTCTCTGCGCCCCCTCTCCAGCTTGACAAGGCTCCGATGTGAAACGTAGGCCTCAGGTGATTTCAGACTTCCCTCCGCCCCACGGCACAACTGTTGCCATGGCACCCCACGCTGGGGACATGCGGGAGGCTTGTTTGTGCTTTTAGTCTTGGTTACTAATCCACTGTTTTAACCCTTCCCGGAACAAATCTCTCCCACTCAGTCACTCAAACTTTTATCAAACACCGATTTTATATTCAAACATTGAATCAAATATAAAGGAGTTTTATGTCGGCACGGTGGCGCAGTGGGTAGAGCTGCTGCCTCACGGCGCCAGAGACCCGGGTTCCATCCTGACTACGGGTGCTGTCTGTACGGAGTTTGTATGTTCTCCCCGTGACCTGCGTGGGTTTTCTCTGGGTGCTCCGGTTTCCTCCCACACTCCAAAGACGTGCGGGTTTGTAGGTTAATTGGCTTTGGTAAAAATTGTAAATTGTCCCTCGTGCGTGTAGGATAGTGTCAGTGTACGGGGATCGCTGGTCGGCACGGACTCAGTGGGCCGAAGGGCCTGTTTCCCTGCTATATCTCTAAAATCTAAAGTCTTATCTCAGAAATGTGCAGCTTTATAGGACTCTGGTCAGGCTGTAACTGGAGTATTGCCTGCAGTTCTGGTCACCCCATTACAGGAAGGGTGGGGTGGCTTTGGAGATGGTGTAGAAGATGTTTACGAAGATGCTGCCTGGATTAGAGGGTGTTAACATGTAGGGGAGGTTGGTCAAACCTGAATTGTTTTCTCTGGAGTGTCAGAGGTTGAGGGGAGACTTGATGGAAGTGTATAGAATTATGGGTGGACGTAGATATGGTAGACAGTCAGAACCTTTGTCCCCCAGTGTGGAAATGTCAAAGACTAGAGGGCGAAGTCGGACAAAGTTTAAAGGAGATGTGCGGGGCAAATGTTTTTACACAGAGGTGTAAACCAGTTTACACACACAGGTGCCTGGAAAGGGCTGCCAGGGGTAGTTGGGGAGACTGATCTGATAGTGGTGTTTGGGAGGTTGTCAGACACACACATGGACCATGTGCAGGCAGGGGAGGTTGGTTTAGGAAGGAACTGCAGTTGTTGCTTTAGACTGAAGATAGACACAAAATGCTGGAGTAACTCAGCGGGACAGGCAGCATCTGCGGTGAGGTCTAAAGAAGGGTCTCGACCTGAAACATCACCCATTCCTTCTCTCCACAGATGCTGCCTGTCCCGCTGAGTTACTCCAGCATTCTGTGTCTATCTTCTCTATAGAAACAATAGACAATAGGTGCAGGAGTAGAGGCCATTCGGCCCTTCGAGCCTGCACCGCCATTCAATACGATCATGGCTGATCTCATCCAGCTCAGTATCCTGTACCTATAATATAGTCATTGGGTGGTAAAGATGGGCACAAAATGCTGGAGTAACTCAGCGGGACGGGCAGCATCTGTGGAGGGGAGAAGTTTCGGGGTCGAGGCCCTTCTCCAGACAGTGGGGGGTGTTTAGGGGGGGAGGGAGGGGGAGGGGAGGCACGATGGTGGTGTTTGCGAGGGTGTCAGACAGGGACATGGATATGGATTGTGTGTGTAGACCAGGGGGGGGAATGTTTAGATTGAGGCGGAACCTCTGTGCGCGGCGGCGACGGTTCCGGCCGGAGCGGGTTGGGGGGCGGACAGGAAGTGAAGGCGGAGAGCGGCCGGCCGTTGGTAACGGGAGAAACAACATGGCGGCGGTGAGGGGGAAGCGCGTGTGTGGTGGTGGAGGCGGGCGGGGGGGGGGCGGGACAGAGCAGCTCATCTGGGGCAGTGTGTGTGGGGGTCGTTGATGCAGACACACCGGCGCTGGGACTCGGCTCCTCTCTTCCCCCTCTCTCTCTCTCTCTCTCTTCCCCCCATCTCTCTCTCTCTACCCCCCTCTCTCTCTCTCTTTCTCTTCCCCCTCTATCTCCCTCTCTCTTCTCCCCTCTCTCTTCCCCTCTCTCTCTTCCCCCTCTCTCTTTCTCTCTCCCCCCTCTCTCTCTCTCCCCCCCCCCCCCTCTCTCTCTCTCTCTCCCCCCTCTCTCCCTCCCCCCCCCCCCCCTCTCTCTCTCTCTCTCTCTCTCTCTCTCTCTCTCCCCCCTTTCTCTCTCCCCCCCCCCCCCCACACAATGGCCCATATAATTTATTTCTGTGGCTATATTACAAATGCCGCGTAAGTTGATATAAACCGTGACCTATGTTGATCTGATTTTGTTTTCCTTTCCAGACTCCGGCCACTAAGGTCCCCGAGGTGAGGGACGTCACCAGGATAGAGAGAATCGGTAAGTTTAATCCCTCCGTTGGCAACAACAGTGCCGGACAAACAGCCTCACAGTGAATGACGGCGGGTTATTCACCATCACCCACCTGACACCCTCATTGTCCACGGACTGAAACTCTGCTGGAGTTAGACTAGTTTAGTGTTAGTTTAGTTTAGAGATACAGCGCGGAAACAGGCCCTTCGGCCCACCGAGTCCACGCTGACCAGCGATCCCTGCACACTAACACTATCCTACACCCACTAGGAACAATCTTTACATTTATACAGAAGCCAATTAACCTACAAACCTGCACGTCTTTGGAGTGTGGGTGGAAACAGGGGCACCCGGAGAAAACCCACGCAGGTCACGGGGAGAACGTACAAACTCCATACAGACAGCACCCATAGTCAGGATGCAACCCGAGTCTCTGGCGCTGTGAGGCAGCAACTCTACCCGCTGCGCCACTGTACCCCTGCAAGTGTTCATTAATTATATTGCCCCAGCAAAGATCAGTGTAGAGCTGGGACAAAATCTCACAGTGTTTCGTTCAATGTGTGATCATTGTGTGATCTCTTTCCCCGCTGAGGCTCTGGGGGAACTGATGCTTCATCCATCTTAAAGTCTTGATGTTAACTCCTGAGTTTATATTGGTAGTTCACCTTCTGTAAAGCTACATTTCTGAATGTTAGGATTAGTGTTGAGATTGAGTGAACGTGCCGGTTTGAACTATCCGCTGCCTGTGTGCTTCCCACAGGTGCCCACTCGCATATCCGTGGCCTGGGTCTCGACGATGCCTTGGAACCACGACAGGTACAGACCCACGCAGCGCGGAGGCGTTGACTCTGTTGTCAGGTTAGAACAGTTGGGAGGCAATAGGACATGAACATCGAGAACCAGGAACCTTCAGCAAGAAACAAAATGCTGGAGGAACTCAGCGGGTCAGGCAGCATCTCTGGAGAGAAGGAGTGGGGGACGTTTCGGGTCCAGACCCTTCTTCAGACTGACCTGGGTTACTCCAGCATTTTGTGTCTATCTTTGATTTAAACCAGCATCTGCAGTTCCTTCCTACTGGAGGAACTCAGCGGGTCAGGCAGCATCTGTGGAGGGAATGGACAAACGACGTTTCGGTTCAGGACCTTTCCTCCAATTGCACTTTGACCAATTGATTTGTTTCCATTCATTTCTTCACATCAGAGTAAGGCTGGGATTTGCCCGTGGCCATTTACTCAGTGAATTGTCCACTAAAGACCCAATGATGAAGCACTACCAGAGTTGAGCTGCAGTAGTTTGAGGGCGACCAATAACAGTGAACACTGGTGGTTCCGGTCCAGCAGATTCTCTGGACAATTGGATGCTATCCCACCCTATTGCTGCCCCTTCATTTGTTGTTTTAGACCTTGCACGGTAATGGGTCACCTCTTGTAAAACCCAGCCACACACGCCTAACACACACAGGTCCACGAGGAAAAACCTCTTCACCCAGAGAGTTGTGAATCTGCAATTCTCTGCCACAGAAGGCAGTGGAGGCCAATTCACTGGATGTATTCAAGAGAGACTTAGATTTAGCTCTCAGGGCTAACGGAATCAAGGGATATGGGGAAAAGCAGGAACGGGGTACTGATTGTGGATGATCAGCCATAATCATATTGAATGGCGGTGCTGGCTCGAATGGCCTCATCCTGCGCCTATTGTCTATGTTTCTATGTTTCTGCTGCAGGTGTCGCAGGGCCTGGTGGGGCAGCTGAGTGCCAGGCGAGCGGCCGGTGTCATCCTGGAGATGATCAAGGAGGGGAAGATCGCTGGGAGAGCTGTGCTGATCGCGGGCCAGCCCGGTACTGGCAAAACTGCCATCGCCATGGGTATGTATCGCCCTGTCCTGCCTCGCGTGTGTGTGTGTGTAACTGGTCATTGCTCTGTGTGTGTGTGTGTAATTACCCCGTGTGTAACTGCTTGTTCTGGTGCAGGGATGGCTCAGGCCCTCGGACAGGACACTCCGTTCACAGCGATCGCCGGCAGTGAGATCTTCTCTCTGGAAATGAGCAAAACAGAAGCACTGACGCAGGCATTCCGTCGGTCCATCGGAGTGCGCATCAAGTATGTGGTTCCCTAGAACCGGCCCCTCAGCCCCCGCCAGCCGAAGCGCTATCTTAACCTTTGCGCTAAATTAAGATTTGTTATTTTCTCTCCCCTGAAACAGAGAGGAAACGGAAATCATCGAAGGTGAGGTGGTGGAGATTCAAATCGATCGTCCAGCAACGGGCACAGTAAGTGTCGACAGACCGCCCCCCCCCCCAAACGTCACCCACTCCTGCCCACAGACCCCCCGCCCCCCCAAACGTCACCCACAGACCCAACCCCAAACGTCACCCACTCCTGCCTTCTCCCCACAGATGCTGCCTGTCTCGCTGAGTTACTCCAGCACTGTGTGTCTGTCTACACATGGACAGTAGTCTGCCTGCTGGGAATCTCAGCCCTCATCTGTTATTCATCTTGCAGGGTGCAAAGGTTGGAAAACTGACGCTGAAAACAACAGAGATGGAGACCATTTATGACCTGGGGACAAAAATGATCGAGTGCTTAACGAAAGAGAAGGTGCAGGCTGGGTGAGTGGCGAGAGTGGTGAGTGACCCACACTGGGTGTACACCTGGGTGGGAGAGTACACCTCTCCCATTTGCCCACATTGGATAAGGTCATAAGGGATAGGAGCAGAATTAGACCAATCGGCCCATCAAGTCTACCCCGCCATTCAATCATGGCTGATCTATCTCTCCCTCCTAACCCCATTCTCCTGACCTCTCCCCATAACCCCTGACACCCGCACTGATCAAGAATCTATCCATCTCTGCCTTAAAAATATCTACTGACTTGGCCTCCACAGCCGTCTGTGGCAAATAATTCCACAGATTCACCACCCTCTGGCTAAAGAAACTCATCATCATCACCTTCCTAAAGGAGCGTCTAATTCTGAGGCTGTGACCTCTGGCCCTAGACTCTCCCACTAGTGGAAACATCCTCTCCACATCCACTCGATCCAGGACTTTCACTATTCTGTAAGTTGCATATCTGTCTAGTTTATTGGATGAGTGTCTGAAAGTTTCTTAAACGTACTCATTGCATCAGCATCCACTACTTCCTCTGACAGTGCGTTCACTCTGATATCACTCGGTGGGTGAGAAACATGCTCCTCAAACCCCCTTCAACCACCACCCTCTGGCCTCCTCCTGCACCTATTGTCTATGTTTGCTGCATTATTGTTTTTCTTCATCATTAATTGCTCCTTCCAGTAGTCAGGGTAACCGTGAGGATGTGCGCATTGATTGTTCAGCCAGTGACGCCATGGGATGTGAGTAGATAGTGTGAGTGGGCAGAGGCTGGCAAATGGAGTGAGAGGTCCTTGGGCAGGTGAGGGTTTATCTGGAGACTGGCAGCGAGCGAGTGAGTGAGTGAAGGCCTGTGTGTGGCTTTTATTGCAGAGACGTGATCACCATTGATAAAGCGACCGGGAAGATCAGCAAACTGGGGCGTTCGTTCACGCGAGCTCGGGACTACGATGCCATGGGAGCCCAGGTATGGAGTCCGCGTACACGGTGATGTCCAACACTAGTAAACTGACCGCAGTGAGGAGTACGTCCATGCTGGAGCAGTGCAGGAACACGCCTCACCCTCGCAGTGTCTGTGCCTGCTCCATTGCTGGGCATCTAGTCGGGCGGCACGGTGGCGCAGCGGGTAGAGCTGCTGCCTCACAGCACCAGAGACCCGGGTTCCATCCTGACTACGGGAGTTTGTGCGTTCTCCCCGTGACCTGCGTGAGTTTTCTCCGGGTGCTCCGGTTTCCTCCCACACTCCAAAGACGTGCAGGTTTGTAGGTGAATTGGCTTTGGAATAAATGTCAATTGTCCCTAGTGTGTAGGATAGTGTTGGTATCCTGGCATCGCTGGTCAGCGTGGACTCGGTGGGCCAAAAGGCCTGTTTCCACGCTGTATCTCTAAATTAAACTACACTAAGCTGGGTGGCTGATGAGTAGAGCCAGGATGTTTAGGCACTAAAAAACTGAAATAGGCAGGCCAAAAAAGGCATCATAAAATTACAAAAAGGGCACAATATAGGCAGTTATTGACCAAAAAAGCATAAAAAGGCCACCAAAATAAGGTTAAAATAATAATATAAAGGTATACTACATTAAATGACCAAAGTTGCCTGGTTCCACATAATTACTATCATTTTTTTCAAATTATCTGGTGTAAAACGATGCCGTCTGTCAGACAGAATATGCTTCAGTTGTGAAAAACTTTTTTCTACCTCAGCTGAGGTCACTGGTGCATACCCGAAACAAGCTACAGACTCTATATTCATGTCGATATCTTGTGCATCACAACTACCTTTGAGAACTTTAGTTATGTTTTGTATTTCTTCAAGATCTTTGTTCGCTAAAATCACCCTCTCACATTTTCCTTGTATGTCTTTACCGACATCGCCAGGAACTTCACGAATATCGTCAGTTACTTTGGTGAAAACCTACAGGTTATTCACTAATGTTTCGCCACGTTTCTCAAGGGAAGTGGTAGCTTGCGGGAAGTTTGCAAAATTGGAAGCAATAAATAGATTTTGGAGAAGACCGATGGTGGCGACCCTGGTTTCACCCCGATGATGGAAATGTTCTTGTAATTTATACTATGTTAGTACGTTAATAATAACACTAATATTAATGTGTTGACATAGAAAATGTCATTGTAATCACGGTACAACTAAAGAAAATAGCATGACCTTTTAGCAAAACGGGCAAACAAAGGCTATTTAGGCACTCGATCATGAAAAAGGCATTATCTTGGTGAAATCATCAGAAAAGGCACATGGCATTTATGGCAAAATCCTGGCTCTACTGATGAGGCAGTGAACAGAGTTGGTATTGAGGGCATGGGACGTGTGCAGGGAGGTCGGCCTGAACAGCAGGGCCCGCTGTGATGTTGGATCATGAAGCAGCTTCAAGGTCCACCCTCGGCTTCTCCCTGTGGTGTGAGTGTGATCCGAGACCCTCCTGTAGGTGGGGGGGGGGGGGGGTTGTGAGGGGGGGACAAGGGGACGTGAGGACCCAGCGATGTTTCTTGTTGCAGACTAAGTTTGTGCAATGCCCAGACGGGGAGCTACAGAAGCGCAAGGAGGTGGTGCACACGGTGTCACTGCACGAGATCGACGTCATCAACAGCCGCACACAGGGTTTCCTCGCCCTGTTCTCAGGTGTGGTCTGGCACCGTGCACCCCCACCCCTCGACTCCCCCCCCCCTCCCCCTCGACTCCCCCTCCCCACAATGACCGCCACGCACCCCCATCCCTCGACCCCCCCCCTCCCCTCCTCACCCCCTCCCCTCCTCACCCCCCTCCCTCTGCACCCCCTCCCCTCTGCACCCCCCCCTCGACTCCCCCTCCCCACAATGACTGCCACGCACCCCCTCCCCCTCGACTCCCCCCTCCCCACAATGACCGCCACGCACCCCCTCCCCCTCGACTCCCCCCTCCCCACAATGACCGCCACGCACACCCCTCCCCCTCGACTCCCCCTCCCCTCCCCCTCGACTCCCCCCTCCCCTCCCCACCCCCTCCCCCTCGACTCCCCCCTCCCCTCCCCACCCCCTCCCCCTCGACTCCCCCTCCCCACAATGACCGCCACGCACCCCCTCCCCCTCGACTCCCCCCTCCCCACAATGACCGCCACGCACCCCCTCCCCCTCGACTCCCCCCTCCCCTCCCCACCCCCTCCCCCTCGACTCCCCCCTCCCCTCCCCACCCCCTCCCCCTCGACTCCCCCCTCCCCTCCCCACCCCCTCCCCCTCGACTCCCCCCTCCCCTCCCCACCCCCTCCCCCTCGACTCCCCCTCCCCACAATGACCGCCACGCACCCCCTCCCCCTCGACTCCCCCCTCCCCTCTGTGGGGCGGGCGGGGTGTTTCTGCCTCTGTGGCCGTGAACTCCAGCCACTCGCCTCCCTCCATGTGTAACTCGCCCACCACATCTTCAACCCTCGCCCCTCTCACCTCACGCCGGGCCCTCTACTATTGGATGAGTTGTGATCATTAAACACTCGCCTCTTGCTGCAGGAGACACCGGGGAAATCAAGTCTGAAGTACGAGAGCAGATCAACGCCAAGGTTGCCGAGTGGAGGGAGGAGGGAAAAGCAGAAATCATCCCTGGGGTGAGTGGACAGACCCACCGCCCAAATCTTCCCCCCCCCCCCCCCCCACACAGCTCCCGGTACAGACCCCCCCCCACTCTCCCCATTCCGCCTCTCGTCCCCCCCGCCCTCCACGATGTTCACCCCACAGCAGCAGTGACCGGGGCTGTCTCTCCCCGGGGTGGTTTGTGTTGGGGCTGAGGCGGTGTGCGTGCGTGCTGTTTATTCGCTGGCGCTGGGCTCCACAGGTTCTGTTCATCGATGAGGTTCACATGCTGGACATCGAGTGCTTCTCCTTCCTCAACCGCGGGCTGGAGAGTGACATGGCTCCCGTTCTCATCATAGCCACCAACAGAGGCATCACCAGGTAGGGCAGCCACCCACCCACCATTTTAATTTTCATTACACTATTCTATTGAGTGAACACATCCACTGACACCTGTTGCTTTTCAGGATCCGTGGGACAAATTACAAAAGCCCTCATGGGATTCCCATCGACCTACTGGATCGCCTGGTGATCATCTCCACCTCTCCCTACAACGAGAAGGAAACCAAACAGATCCTGAAAATCAGGTGATCAGCTGGAGTGTTGATGTCCGGACAGCTTTGTGTGTTTAGTTTAGAGATACAGCATGAAAACAGGCCCTTCACCCACCGAGTCTGCACTGACCAGCGATCCCCGTACACTAACACTATCCTACACACACCAGGGACAATTATTACATTTATACCAAACCAATTAACCTACAAACCTGTACGTCTTTGGAATGTGGGAGGAAACTGAAGATCTCAGAGATCTGCAGGTCACGGGGAGAACGTGCAAACTCCGTACGGACAGCACCCGTAGTCAGGATTGAACCCTGACCACCTGGGTCTCTGGCGCTGTGAGGCAGCAGCTCTACCCGCTGCTCCACCGTGCGGAGTTTCAGCAGAGGTTGTGACCACGGGCCCCAGTCCAGTTGCTCATTTATCCCACGTTCCACAGTCATGGTAACCTGCTCAACCCCGCTGGCACTGGGCCCACTCCCACGGTGAAGAGGAAGGCCGGGGTGGGGAGAAATAATCACCAGCTAGTAATCTGATGCAAACGTGTCTCACAATGAAAAAACACAGAGTGCTGGAGTAACTCAGCGGGTCAGGCAGCATCTGTGGAGAACATGAATAGGTGACGTTTCTGGTCAATACCCTTGCTCTCTCCAGAGATGCTGCCTGTCCTGCTGAGTTACTCCAGCACTTTGTGTCTGTCTTCAGTGTAAACCAGCACCTGCAGTTCCTTCCCACACACTACTTGGGTCCACTGGCATTGTCCGTAAAGCCAACAGTTTTAAACCTGGGTTTTAGGATGGACGGTGATTTTAAACTAGATAAACAAATAGGCGCGGTGGTTAAGTCCAGCTTCTTTCACCTAAGGCAGCTGGCAAAGGTGAAGCCCATCCTCGAGCGGCAGCATTTTGAAACAGTAATCCATGCCTTTATTACATCTAGGCTGGATTACTGTAACGCACTCTACTCTGGAGTCGCACGAGCTTCATTGGCTCGTCTCCAGCTGGTTCAAAATGCTGCCGCTCGCCTTTTGACTGGAACTCGAAAGAGGGAGCACATTACGCCAATTTTGGCCTCCCTTCACTGGCTCCCAGTGCACTTTCGAGTTCATTTTAAAATTATTTTATTTGTTTTCAAATCGTTGAATGGGCTCGCCCCGCCTTACCTCTCTGAGCTGCTCCACCTATATGCTCCTGCCCGGTGCCTCAGGTCAGCTGATCAGCTGCTCCTTGAGGTACCAAGGTCTAAGCGGAAGCTCAGAGGGGATAGAGCCTTTTCTGTTGCTGCTCCGGCACTCTGGAACACCTTGCCGTTGCACATCAGACAGGCCCCCTCACTGTCCATCTTCAAATCCTCCCTAAAAACACATTTTTATTCTCTGGCTTTCGACACTGGCTGAGGCATTGCTCCTGTTAGTGCTTTTAATGTCTTTTAATTGTTACTGTTTTTAGTCCTTCGTTTTACGGTTTTTAATGGTTTGTAATAACTTTTTGTCCATGAGTTCTCATGTACAGCACTTTGTGGCAACTGCGGTTGTTTAAAGTGCTTTATAAATAAAGTTATTATTATTATATTACTGATGTTCCTCTGACAAAAACCAGCCCCTCACTGGGGAAAGCTAGGGAATCAATTAGAATAAAGACTGACGATAAACCCATGGGCTAACACAACAGTTCATGATCATCAGTGATAGGAGCAGAATTAGGCCATTTGGCCCATCAATCATGGCTGATCTATCTCCCTCCCTCCTTTGGTTTTGGTTTGTGTTTGAGCAAGTGATTCTAGACGGCCACTTTCATGTTTCTGGGTTGGTGTGTGATGTTTGCTTTAACCAATGTTCTGTGCGTGTCGATGAGCAGGTGTGAGGAGGAGGATGTGGAGATGAGTGAAGAGGCCTACACCGTGCTCACCAGAATCGGCCTGGACTCCTCGCTCCGCTACTCCATCCAGCTCATCAGCCCCGCCAGCCTGGTGTGCAAGAAGCGTAAGGTGGGCCGTGTGTCCATTACACCTCCCCCCTCCCCCCTCGCCCCCTCGCCCCCTCACCCTCCTCCCCCTCCCTTCAGCCAAACGAGCTTAGGAAGTCCGGCATGTCCCCACCGACTTCTACAGATGGGCCATAGAGAGCATTTTATCCTGAGCCTGTGTGTGTTTCAGGGCACGGAGGTGCAGATGGAAGACATCAAACGTGTGTACTCGCTGTTCCTGGACATGGCGCGCTCCACGGACTGCATGAACAAATACCAGGACTCCTTCATGTTCAATGAGATCAGTGAGTGGTCACAGCAGCAGCAGCAGCAGCAGCAGCAGCAGCCCGGTCATTGGCCCTGATAGTGTACTCAGCCTTTGTACTTTCATCTCTGTGAGTGTGTGTGTGAGTGTGTGTATATGTGTGGGTGGGTGTGTGGGTGTGAGTGTGGGTGGGTGTGTGTATATGTGTGGGTGGGTGTGTCTGCAAGTGAGTGTGTGTGTGGTGTGTGTGAGTGTGTGTATATGTGTGCGCACGTGTGTGTGTGTGTGTGGTGTGTGTGAGTGTTCACACGCGTCAGTGTGCTCCACTGAAGTGTAAATTTTATTCAACAACAAGGAAACACATTTTCAAGTTCCCGTTTATTTTTAAATGTCCATATTTGTGGCGATCTCCTGTGTTGAGGATGGTGGTTAATAAACCACAGCTAAACACACTGTAATCTCAGCCCACTCACCCAATACACGGGCAGCTGGCATGCCCTGCTGTGGGGCTTTGTGTGTGTGTGTGTGTGAGGGTGTGTGTGGAGGGGAAGCACTGTATGACACGTGTTTGCGCTGGGACTTGGGGTGGGGGTGGGGAGTTTCGTTGCCGTGTGTTGCCGGGACCACCCTCTCCAGCCCGCATTCACCGCAGTTTCTGTTGATTTGCAGAAGGCGAGGCGATGGAGACCAACTGATGAAGACCCTCTGTCCCGGGGAATCTCCGCTCCGTCTCCACCCACCGGCTGCTCAGCTCAGTGATGACAGGTCTTGCTGTTGTTTATGGTTTTTACAGCGTTTTGTGTAATAAATTCTCAATGTCGTGACCACTAGTGATTACCCCTCACTTGTTGTACTCCACACCCCCACACACCCCCCCACCCCCCCCCACACCCACCCACCCCCACACACACACCCCCACACCCCCCCACACCCACACACACCCACACCCCCACACACCCACACACACACACCCCCACACACACCCCCCCACCCCACACACCCACACACACCCACACCCCCACACCCACCCCCACCCACCCACACACCCCCACACCCACACACCCCCACCCCCACACACACACCCACACACCCCCACCCCACACACACCCACACCCCCCCCCCCCCACCCCCCCACACACACACCCACACCCCCACACACACACACCCCCACACCCACCCACACACACACACCCTCACACACACACACACACCCACACACACACACCCAGCCATAAAACAGCAGCGGCCAGTTGTGGACACCAGGACAATGTCAGCTCTACAAAACATGTTGTTTATTAAACTCACACCGGCATCAGGGGAGCATCACAGAGAGAGCTCTGGACAGGGGGGTGCAGGAGGGGGGTGAGGTGAGGGGACGGGGTGAGAGGGGCTGCACAGGGCAGGGTAGAGGAGTGAGGGTGGAGGGGGTTTGGGGTGAGGGTGGGGTCTGGGGTGAGGGGACTGGGCGTAGCAGGGAGGAGGTCAGGGCTAGAGAGGGGAGGAGTGTGGCACTGGAGGGGGTGAGAGTGAGTGGGGGGGTGAGGGGGTCAGTGGGGGGGTGAGGGGGACAGTGGAGTTGTGGGGGGGGCAGTGGACGCGGCCAGTGTGTGGAGAGATCCACCCGTGCAGCTTTAGAGCAGCAGCCTGCGTGAGCTGCAGAAGTCGGGCATGATGCTCTGCCTGCTGCAGTCGGTGTTGTGCATCTTACACAGGTTGCACCCACAGCTGAGAGCCACAGGGTAGGTGTAGGTGGGCTCCACCCGGACACCGCAGCCCGGCAGTCGAATACTCTCGTAGCGAAGTGCCTTGTACGTGCACACATGCTGGTACACGGACAGCAACGGGCTCTTGTACACCGACTCCTGCACACACAACAAGCAGACCGTCACTTACACATCTATCATCACCAGGGGGCCAGAATAACACACGCAGTCTTGTTTTTAAGGGAGAGTTAGATTTAGCTCTTGGGGAAACGGAATCAAGGGATATGGGGAGAAAGCAGGAACGGGGTACTGATGTTGGATGATCAGCCATGATCATATTGAATGGCGGTGCTGGCTGGAAGGGCCGAATGGCCTACTCCTGCACCTATGGTCTATGGTTCTTACTGTAATAATCAGTCAGGGTATTGAGTACAGACACTGGACACAAGGTGATAAACATCGCGTGGGATCCAAGAAGAGATAGCTGAATGGATGGAAAACTAGTGGTGTTCGGTGCTGGGCCCATTACTGCTCGTCATCTACATCAATGATTTGGATGAGAACATACAGGGCAAGATTAGCAAGTTTGTTGATAATACAAAAGTTAGTGGCTTTGCAGATAGCGAAGATGGTTGTGAAAGATTGCAGCAGGATCTGGATCGATTGGCCAGGTAGGCGGAGGAATGGTTGATGGAATTTAATACAGAGAAGTGTGAGGTGTTGCATTTTGGGACGTCGAACAAGGGCAGGACCTACACAGTGAATGGTTGGCCTCTGGGGAGTGTTGTCGAGCAGAGAGATCTAGGAGTACAGGGGGACAGGCAACTCAGCAGGACAGGCAACATCTCTGGAGAGAAGGAATGGGTGACGTTTCGGGTCGAGACCCTTCTTCAGACTCCGATCTAGGAGTGCAGGTTCATGGTTCCTTGAAGGTGGAGTTTCATTTAGACAGGGTGGTTTAAACGGTTTTTGGCACATTGGCCTTTAACAGCCAGAGATTGAGCATAGAAGTCGGGAGGTCAAGTTACAGTTATATAAGATGTTGATGAGGCCGCATTTAGAGTATTGTGTTCAGTTCATGTTGTAGGAGAGATGTCAGCAGGAGAGAGGGTACAAGGATGTTGCCAGGGGCTAGAGGGTGTGAGCTTCTCTCTCTGAGGCATCGAGGACCAGAGGACATAGGTTTAAGGTGAAGCAGAAAACATTTAATAGGAATAGGTTTAAGCTAAAGGTGGAAAGAGGATGGTAGGAAATAGAACGAGCTGCCAGAGGAGGTAGTTGAGGCAGGTACTATAGCATTTCACTGGCATGTGTACCGAGGTACAGTGAAAAGCTTTTGATGCATACTAACCATTCAATAGACCATTTAAGGAACTAATGTTCTACAATCCTGCACTCTGTGACAAAAACATCAGACACAGGAGCAGAATTAGGCCATTCGGCCCATCAAGTCGACTCTGCCATTCAATCATTAACCCCATTACTCTCCCTCCTTAACCCCATTCTCCTGCCTTCTCCCCATAACCTCTGTACTAATCTAGAATCTATCTATCACTGCCTTAAATATATCCACTGTCTTGGCCTCCACACCTTCCTGTGGCAAATAATTCTACAGATTCACCGCCCTCGGATGGTCAGCATGAAGAAGTTGGGCCGAAGGGTCTAATTCTGCTCCTATGACTGATGAACGTGGTGAAGATAGATGGATATGGGCCAAACGCAGGCAGGTGGGTCTGGTGTAGATGGGGCACCCTGGTTGGTATGGGCAAGTTGGGCCGAAGGGCCTGTTCCCATGCCGTGGTGTCTGGCGCTGCTGGAAGGCGGTGGGTACCTTGGTGGGGCAGTAGCCACTGCAGACGGTGGTGGTCAGGCTGACACAGAAGGGGCAACCGTCCTTCTCGGCAGAGATGGTGGCGTTGGTCAGCCGGCACAGGTGGTGGGTCTGGGCAAGGTTGGTCAGTACCAACAACAGCAGCAATGTGGGCCCCATCCTGTAAAACACAGCTGTTATTCCCCACAAATACACACACACACACACAGTGCTGGAGTAACTCAGTGGGTCAGGCAGCATCTGTGGGGAACATGGATAGGTGACGTTTCACAGAGTGCTGGAGTAACTCAGCGGGTCAGGCAGCATCTGTGGAGAACGTGGATAGGTGACGTTTCACAGAGTGCTGGAGTAACTCAGCGGGTCAGGCAGCATCTGTGGAGAACATGGATAGGTGACGTTTCACAGAGTGCTGGAGTAACTCAGTGGGTCAGGCAGCATCTGTGCAGAACATGGATAGGTGACGTTTCACAGAGTGCTGGAGTAACTCAGCGGGTCAGGCAGCATCTGTGGAGAACATGGATAGGTGACGTTTTGGGTCGAGGCCCTCCTTCAGACTGAGATTCAGGGGAGAGGGGAACAAGAGATGTAGATGGTGATGGAGAGAGATGTGGAACAAATGAATTAAAGATTGTCACGAGGAACGGAGGAACGGAGATGCAACTGTCCAATGCATGGACATCGTTCCCAATTGTCAGGACAGCAGCAATGCATGGGATTCGATGCAATCTCACTGCAATATTGCCTCTGTTCTCTCCTGCAACTGTCCATGTTCTCCACAGATGCTGCCTGACCCGCTGAGTTACTCCAGCACTCTGTATGTTTTGACTGTTTGCTTTTGAAACTTTTCACTTTTGCCGGAAGAAAGGGCATAGAAGCCAAGGTGAACCCCACTAGTCTGTCAGCCCGACCCCCCCCCCCCCCCCCCCCGGATCACAGAACAAGCAGACAGACTTGCCGTTACCTGCTTGCCGCCTCTCTCCCTCTCCCTGTAGCTCTGTCGCTGGCTGGTGCAGGAGGAAGATGCTGAGGTTTAGCTGCACAGCATCTTTTATGTGCTCTGTGACACCGACCTTAGTGATCAGACACACGATGACCATCGCCAGGGATTACACACAAGGTTGTTGGCCTTGTGCACCTGGTACCTGCTCCATCACCGGGCACCGTGACCCACAGTGAGATGTGAATCTGAGCAACAACACACACAGATGCATCACTAAACAGTGGAGGAAGCACCTGGTTTAGACACACAATGCTGGAGTAACTCAGCGGGTGAGGCAGCATCTCTGGAGAGGAGGAATGGGTGACGTTTCGGGTAGAGTCTGAAGAAGGGTCTCGACCTGAAACGTCACCCATTCTTTCTCTCCAGAGATGCTGCCTGTCCCGCTGAGTTACTCCGGCATTTTGTATCTATCTTCATCATTAAAGAACATCACTGGCTAGCGTGGAGCCGGCTGTTGGATGTTAGAGGTGGCCAGGGAATGTTTAAGGAGCAGGTTGGTGGGGAAAGGGGTTGGGGATTTGGGGGGAGGGGGTTTACAGAGAACAGGGGGTGTGGGGGGGGGTTTACAGAGCCCAGGGGGTGTGGGGGGGTGGTTTTACAGAGCCCAGGGGGTGTGGGGGGAGGGGGGTTTACAGAGCCCAGGGGGGGGGGGGGGGGGGTTTACAGAGCCCAGGGGGTGTGGGGGGTGGGGGGGGCGAGGTGGGGTGTAGACCATTCAGTCCCAGTGGTGGGGGCTGTGTTCAGTGTGTCAGCTTAATGACTGGATGTTGAGTTTTGTGTGCGCGATTCAGTTTGTGTTCTGGATAGCAAACTGGCTCCATGGAAGGAAGCAGAGGGTGATGGTGGAAGGTTGCTTCTCGAACTGGAGGCCTGTGACTAGTGGTGTGCCTCAGGGTTCAGTGCTGGGCCCGTTATTGTTTGTCATCTACATCAATGATTTGGATGAGAACATACAGGGCAAGATTAGCAGATGACACAAAAGTGTGTGGTTTTGTAGACAGTGAAGATGGTAGATAAGGTGGTCATAAAGGTGGCCTTCATCAGTTAGAGTATTGAGTATACAAGTTGGGAGGTCATGTTGCAGTTGTACAAGATGTTGGTGAGACCGCATTTAGAATATTGTGTTCTGTTCTGGGCACCGTGTTATAGGAAAGATGTTGTCAAGCTGGAAAGGGTTCAGAGAAGATTTACGAGGATGTTGCCAGGACAAGGGGGTGTGAGCTATAGGGAGAGGTTGAGTAGGCTGGGTCTTTATTCCTTGGAGCGCAGGAGGATGAGGGGTGATCTTATAGAGGTGTATAAAATCATGAGAGGATTAGACGGGTAGATGCACAGAGTCTCTTGCAGAGTAAGGGATCAAAAACCAGAGGACATAGGTTCAAAGGTTTCACGGAGGGTGGTGGGTGTATGGAACGAGCTGCCAGAGGAGGTAGTTGAGGCAGGGACTGTCCCAACGTTTAAGAAGCAGTTAGACAGGTACATGGATAGGACAGATTTAGAGAGATATGGGCCAAGCGCAGGGAAGTGGGACTAGTGTAGATGGGGCATGTTGGTCAGTGGGGGCCAGATTCTGTGCTGTATCAGTCTATGTGTCCATGCTGGTGTGAGATACACTGTGTGTCTGTATGTATTGTGGTGTTTACATGTGTGGTGTTAGTGTTTGTCTGTGTCCGTCATGGTGTGTAAGTTGTGTTGTGTGTAAGTCTCTGTGTTGACTTTGCAAGCACTGGACATGCATGTGGCATCCCTGTATGTACGGTGTGTGTGCTTTATGTGCCCAGGTTGCAAGTATGTTTAGGTACATACGTGTGTGAGCATGAATGGTCTGCGGTGTATTAGAGAGTGTTATAGTGAGGGATGGGAATCAGAGAGTTACCTTGTTGCATGCGTGTTTGCATTTATGTACGTGTGTGTCTATATGCATGCACATGTCTGTGTGTACCTTTAATCATGCATGTATGTGTGTGCAAGCACATGAGCTCACGTGCATGTGTCCATGCGTGTGCATGTATGCACAGCATGTTTGTGCATGCATATGTGTATCCGTGTGTGTGTGTACATGTGAGCAGAGGCATGGTGGGTGGAGTTGCTGCTTCTGTGACCATGTGCCGGCTTCAGGCAGCTTGTGGACTCTGTCACTAACCCTAGTTAAACCGTCCATCAGATGCTGTTTCTGGCAGCTTTGTCCATGTGAGCTGCTGGTTCCCAGTTAATGGATATGTTATGGGCGTTTACAAAACCAGTGGTTCCTTCAGTAACAGCCTTGGGCAGTTTTATAATAACTCTGATCTCAGCAGCAGACCAGGTGTTGGCCAGAGGATTGGGAATATTTTGGAAACCAGCAGAGATGATGCATAAAAAAGCAGAGAGGGATAATGATGAGAGTTAACAAATGAGAGATCCTAAAAAACAAGAAACTGCAGTCTAAAGAAGTGTTTCGGCCCGAAACGTTGTCTATTTCCTTCGCTCCATAGATGCTGCCTCAACCGCTGAGTTTCTCCAGCATTTTTGTCTACCTTCGATTTTCCAGCATCTGCAGTTCCTTCTAAAAAAAAATAAACTGCAGATGCTGGTTTACCAGAAAAGACACAGAGTGCTGGAGTAACTCAGCGGGTCAGGCAGCATCTGTGGAGAACGTGGATAGGTGACGTTTCGAGTCAGGGCCCTTCTTTAGACTGATGGAGGAGTTAAGCCACAGTTTCCGAGCTCCGTGAAGTTCAGTAAACCTTTCCCCGCTCTTACTCCCGTGAACCAGCTCTAAATCAGTTCAAATAAACTTACAGAGAAATCACGACAAATAAATTATTTATGCAGGGATAAACCTTTCTGTTCATGTATTTATTTAATTTAATTTTCATCTGCGGATAACAGGAACCCTGGTGGCTGGAATAAAATTCTCCCAAAATAAATGTTTCCAGGATTGGAGGTGATGGAGGGGGGGTTCACCAGGTTACACCGGGGATGGTTGTTCTCAATGGGGGGGGGGGGAGGGGGAGGGTCGGGACAGCACTCGTGGACAGACAAGGGGGGAGGGGGTGGGAGTGGATTAGCTGGAGAGCTCGGTGAGATAGCAGGTTTACGATCGATGGGCTGAATGGCCCCTTTGGGAGTTCCTGTTCCATGATGCCTGCACCTTGTGGGACAGGAGACGGGGAGTCTGGCCTCCCCTGGAGGCTGTGGCGTCTAGACGATGGCTGGCTCCTTACTGCCGTAGGCCATAGACTGGGTCTTGTACATGTTTGGGACGGTCAGTATCTCTGGGGTGGACGGTTCACGGGTCACCACCCACGGAGCGGTCAGTGGGCAGTAGATGTCCCGCGTGCGTTTGACGTCGCTGGGCGGGGGGTACGACTCCTGGAACAGGGTCTTCATTCCCCGGTTGGGGACGGGCGGGAGACGTCTGGGCAGCCGGGGGATTCGTGTCGGGGTGGAGAAGACAGACGGATCGATCATCGGGCCGGGTCCACGGTTGATGCGTTGCGACTCCTTGGGGAGAGGATTCTCCTTCAGTCCGTGGCCCCACGCCTTGGGATAGTCCTCTGTCTGCCAGTACGTGGCAATGTCCTTCTTCGCTATGCCTTCCAACTCAGTCCTGCAACGGAAAGGAGACAGGTGTGGTGACCCAGCACACACAGTGAGACACAGGTGTGGTGACCCGGTCCACACACAAGGTGAGACACAGGTGTGGTGACCCGGTCCACACACAAGGTGAGACACAGGTGTAGTGACCCAGTACACACAGTGAGACACAGGTGGTCACAGTGGCGGACAGGTGTGATGACCCGGTCCACACACAGGGTGAGACACAGGTGTGATGACCCAGTCCACACACTGTAACACACATGCACATTCCACTTGTAACTGAGAAAACCCACAGGTCATTGTATTAAAAACATAGAATCCATGAAGTTATTCCTCGCCAAACATCTACACTCTCCGCCCATCACCAGTCCCACCAAGTCTACTCAATGGCCCACGACAGCGTCTGGCAGGTAACGGCACCAGTGGTCCGTGCGATGGTGTTTTATGTCACAGTGACTTTCTTTTTGCAGACGCTACACATTATTGGAGCCGTTATTCACCGTGTTACAGGAGTTGCCCCATCATGTGCTCTGGGACGTTGGTCAGGGCAGCATCTGGGGTGTTGCGTTGCAGTTCCGCTCGCCGGGATTAGAGGGTTTCAGCTACAGGGACGGGTTGGACAGGCTTGGATTATCTTCTCTGGAACGTTGAAGTCGAGGTGGAGACTTGTGAGAAGTTTATAAAATGATGAGAGACAGAGAGTCGACCATCAGTCAGATCCTTTGCCCCAGGATGTAAAAATCAAAGACTAGGCACAGCTCCAAGACAGACTTGAAGCTCCCGTTTGACCTGTTTTTACAAAATGTTAAATGGTCAGCTCGACATAGATTACAAGACCTACACCAATTAGGAGCAGACGAGGGCATTCGATCCAATTTGTGATCCAGCTACAAAGATAGATGTGTACAGCAATTCGTTCTTCCCCCGCACAATTAAAGCATGGAATAATCTCCACCCAACTATAGTTACCCAACCAGATGCAACTAAATTTAAAGTAGCCCTTTCTTCCCAATAACCCTTTCTGGCTTAAGTCCTCCCTCCACCACCTCCAGTTTAAATTCCATTTGGAGGACCAAGAAACCAAGAACCAAGGTGAGAGGGACAAAGTGTAAAGGAGATGTGTGGGGCAGGTTTTTTAACACAGTGGGTGCCTGGAACGCGCTGCCAGTGGTGGTGGTGGAGGCAGATATAATAGTGGCGTTAAGGCACGGATGGATATGGATCACCTGCAGGCAGAAAAGGGTTAGTCTTGGTATCGAGTTGGGCATGGACGTTGCGGGCTGAAGGGCCTGCTCCTGTGCTGTTCCTATGTACCGTGTGTGAACAGTTGTCACTGTGGCAAGATGGCCCTCACAGGTAAAGGTACAGAGAACAAACGTACTTTTTAAAGGCCCTGAAGTCCTTGTTTGTGGTCGACAAGTAGATGTCATTCAGCCGGAGAACGTCCTTGTCCCGGACATAGAACTCCTTCCCTGCCATCACGGGGTTCTCTGTGCTGGCCACAATATTCTGCAAACATTCAAGACAAGTCATACTCAACCTTTAGAACACATCTGGAGTACAATGCTGGTTGCCAGCACCAAGAACATGTAAAGGAATAGAGGGGTCAGAAAATATGCATGATAAGGGTTCCTGGGTCAAAGAACTAGTCACACGTAGAGAGCAGAGGATCAAAGTGTTTTTATTCAAGAGGGCAGAGAAAAACTGAAATGCATTAAAAAATGGTCGATGGTTCTGGACAGATTGTGTGAAGCTCCTCCCACCAATGGAGAGATTGAGGTCATAAGTGTTAGGAGCAGAATTAGGCCATTCATCCCATCCAGTCTACTCCACCATTCAATCACGGCTGATCTATCTCTCCCTCCTAACCCCATTCTCCTGCCTTCTCCCCATAACCCCTGACACCCGCACTAATCAAGAATCTATCTCTGCCTTAAAAATATCCACAGACTTGTGGCCTCCACAGCCGTCTGTGGCAACGATGGTTGGAAGCTCACACATTAATGATGGGAAGCTGACTGTCAGAAGGAGGCTATTTGGCCCATTGAGCACCTGCTGACCCATCCAGAGCCATTGAAATCAATCGAGATTCCCATCCCACAGCAGAGTGGGCCCAAGCCTGGACCAGTGTCCCCACACACCACCCCCCCTCCCCCCCTTACCTCCCTCCCCCTCCTCCCTTACCTCCCCCCCACCTCCCCTCCTCCCATACTGTGGTCCAGACTCCACCACCGCCTCTAAGAATCCCTCCCTCCCTCTGACCCTTCCCTTTGCCTCAACAAGTCCCTGAATCACGACCTCATGCCCCCATCCAGACTCTGAGACTTTAACATTCACAGACACAAAGAAAGCGACCCAACTTTTATCTGCGATAAACATTCTCCAGGAGAGAAGACGAGGGGAGAGGCTGAGCCTTACTTTAGTTGGTCCATTGGTGAGGTGGCTGGCGAGGGGGAAGGGCTGCGGTCCGGACTTGAACGCAGTGTCCATGGACTGAGGAAGCCGGCCCGTATACTTGTCCTTCATCTCACTCGTCTGGTTGACCATGTTTAGTGGAGTCTTCCAGTCCCGCCGGCTCAGCTGTTGAAATAAGAGCAGGTGATCTTCAAACAGAGTCTGAAGAAGGGTCTCAACCCGAAACGTCACCCATTCCTTCTCTGCAGAAATGCTGCCTGTCCTGCTGAGTTCCTCCATCTTGTCCATGTGTCTATCTTCAGTTTAAACCAGCATCTGCAGTTCCTTCCTGCACATGCTCTTACATTATACCTGCACTGTATCTGAGATGTATCTAAGTGCTTATGTGCAGTGATATTTGTACTGACCTGGACACAAAAATGAATTTCACTGGACCTCAGTGACAATAAAGTTCCATCCGGGAATGTGGCCATTCAGCGGTAGAGTTGCTGCCTCACAGCGCCAGAGACCCAGATTTGATCCTGACTATGGGTGCTGTCTGTACGGAGTTTGTACGTTCTCCCTGTGACCCGCGTGGGTTTTCTCCGGGTGCTCCGGTTCCCTCCCACACTTTGTAGGTCAATTGGCTTGATATAAATGTAAAAATTGTCCCTAGTGTGTGTAGGATAGTGTTAGTAGGATAGTGTTAGTGTGTGCGGACTCGGTGGGCCGAAGGGCCTGTTTCTGTGCTGTATCTCTAAACTAAACTAAACAAAACACACGAGGGAGGGTCCAGGACCGGGGGCTGGCCCAATGTTGACCTCACCTTCTCACCCAGATCCTTCATGTAATGGACATCCCAATGGTTGGGCACTTTGACGTGCCGAGGGTGCCCGAGGATGCCGTCGATGGTCTTGACGTTGTGCGCTGAGCCTGTCGTGGTATCGTAACAGTTGTAGACCTCATCGTCGGGATGGGTGATGTCCAGTTCCTTCAGCTTCGGGGGCAGAGGATCCTTCAACAATGACTGAAACCGGCAAGGGGAGACAAGGAGACTCACAATGAATACAGAACCTTCCTCTGGATGTCTGCCACAACTCCAAGAGGCAAGTGGTGTCGCAGGTGGATGGGTTGGTGAAGAAAGCTTCTGGTGGTCAGGGTCTAGAGGGCTGAGGTTGGAATGTTATATCGCCAGACCTTGGTGAAGTCTACCCTGTTTGGAATATTGTGTTTGGAATTTGGTCTCTCTGTTTCAGGGAAGATGCCTTCAAGCTGGAAAAGCTAACGGGAAGATTTACGAGTATGTTGTATTGTATATCTTTATTGTTATTTTCCTGAGTACTCACATACCCAGAGGAAACAAAAAAACGTTACTCAAACCAGTGTCCATTCATTGTGCAGTAAAAAATAAATAGAAATAAAAATACATATATCATGAACAAGTTTAACACTACTCTCAACTAAACATCAACAGGACTTGAGCTACAGGGCAGGGTGGGATTTTATTCCTTTGAGAGCATTCGGCTGAGGGTTGATCTAATAAGATCAGAAGGACAAAAGTGACAGCAGCAGAATTAGGCCATTCGGCCCATCATGTCTACTCTGCCATTCATTCATGGCTGATCTATCTCTCCCTCCTAACCCCATTCTCCTGCCTTCTCCCCATAACCTGGGGAGAAGGCAAGAGAATGTACTAATGTACGTCACATGTACTAATCAAGAATCTATCTATCTCCAACTTATAGTGATGTATAAAATCATGCGGGGAATAGATGGAGATGCCATCGAGAACTAGAGGGCATAGGTTTAAGGTGAAGGAGCTGAGTGGAATTGTTTTCACTCGGAGGAAGGTGGTGGGTGGATGGAACAAGTTGCCAGAGGTAGTTGAGGCTGATGCAGTACACGTTTAAAAGGCAGTTGCACAATGGTTAGGACAGGTTTAGAGATATGGGGAGGGGGCGGGCTGGCTGGCGCTGAAGGTTACTGACCTGGAGGGGGGAAGCCGGGCGCGGGGCCGGGGGTGTGGATGGGTCAATGGGCGAGTGTCTGGGCTGCGGCTGCGTCAGTGGGGCCGGGGATACTGACCCTGAAGCCGGAGGGGGGGAAGCCGCGGCCGGGGCTGTAGTGGAGGCCGATGCCGGCGCTGGTCAGGTGCAGGTCGTGTCTCCGCTCCGGCGCCATGGCGGCCACTCGGCCCGCAGTTTGTCCCGTCGCCCTGGCAACGGCGCTGGATACAGTGCGGGCGGTCACGTGGCGGGGACACGTCAACTTTCTCAGCAGATTGTATTCGCCAACATCTACAGGTGTTTGTACAAACATTGACCGGTTGCATCAGACTTGAGTTGCTGCCTCACCGCGCCCGGGGACCCAGGTTCGATCCTGACTAGGGGTCTGTCTGTAGTCTGTGGGTTGCCCCCCCCACACACCAAAGACGTGCAGGTTTATAGTTTAATTGACCTGGTCGATGTAAACATGGTCCGTGTTGTGTAGGATCACTGGTCAGCGCGGACTCGGTGGGCCGATGGTCCAATCACCATCGGGCTAAACTCGAAACTACCATGGTCGCACTACCGTCTTCAAACTTGGTTTTGTTTCTTTCCACGATATTTATTGAACTTTGTTTAAATATGTATTACATTACCTATTTACTGTGTTTACAAACCTGTTTTGCTGCAGTAATAATTTAATTGTCCCGTTTCAGTCCACAGGACAATAAAACACGACTGTGACCACTGTTGATATGTAATGAGGGTCAATACCCTTCTTCACACAGATTCAGGGGAGCTAGAGATAAGGAAGCGCAAGGTGTGAGAATGTGACATCCAAGGGGGGAGTGGTCGAGGAAAATATAGATCGTTAGCTGGAAGGTGACAAAACAAACAAGGTTCTGGTCAAACATGACCTCCATCCAGTAGATTGTAGGAATTTTGTTGAATCTTGAGGAAGATGCCTAAAACGTGACGCAGACTTCGAACCGTGGTGAATGTGGTCCATGTCTCGTCCTGTGATGCCGCTGTCCATGAATCGAATCATTAACAAGTACATTCTGTCAAAGGCCTATTGTTTGGCCCACAGACCAATGGTCACCCGAGACCCAGGCAGGTGTGCAATGTGAAACACAGGCAGCAAAAATACAACACCAAACACATGGCAAACACCAGTGACACGTAAAGTTTTATTGACAAATTTGAATCAGACTATTTAAAGGAAGCAGACATCTCAACCAAACTGTCCATTTCTCCAGTAAGCCATTACCTTGAAGACTGCAATGCAGTTATTACAGCAGCAGCAGCCACCACAGGAACCTTGACTATGAGGGTCTTATACTCACTAGAAGCAATTCAATAGCTGATGTACAACACGGCAAATGTTGACCCCAGCCAAGACCTCACTGATGGACGGACACCTGTACATAAGTACACAAATGATTCACACAGCTTTGGAACTGGGTTTATTGTGAATTACACCATAAAAAGGAACTTGATAACATTCACCAGTTGAGTTTCACAAATCTCGAGAAGGATTCCAAACCATCTGCTATGAAAGAGTCACTAAAACTTACCCATCTTAAAAACGAGTACCTCGCGCTGAAAACTTCCTTCACTACAGCATAAAACCAACAAAAAAAAGCTGCGGATTTCTGTTAAACAGGAAAATGAAAATATTGGTCCACTTTTAAAAGTTTGAACTGGCCTTCTCAGTAACCCTCTGCGGGCGGCTCCATTTGGTAACCATTTTCAGGCAACATGTATCCTTCTGCAGGCTGCGACTCCAGGTCGATGTACAAGTCCAGACTGCCTTCCTCAAATTGCTCTGAAGCCCCATTATCTTGCAGCTTGTCAGCTTCCTTATTCCTATCTCTATCCCTATCCCTGTCTCTGTCTCGCTTGTGATCACGGTCCCGATCCCGGTCCCTGTCTCTCCTCCTGTCCCTGTCACGATCCTTGTCCTTGTCCCTGTCTCTGTGGCTCCGCCTACGATCCCGATCCCGGTCTCTATCTCGCTCCTTATCTCTGTCCCGCTCCCTATCCCTCTCTCCCCGTTCTCTATTCTTCTCTTCAGTTTCTGGTTTGGGTTCGACTGGTTCACAGACGGCCTCCACTGGCTGTGGATCACTGTGAGGTGCGTCACCCGCCTCAGGCTGTTCTACATCTGTGCGTTCTTCTTTCTTATCCTTATCCCTGTCGCGATCTCGCTCCCTCTTACGTTCACGGCTACGGCTGCGTCGCTTACGATCCCGATCTTTATCCTTATCTTTCTCTCTGCTTCGCTCCCGGCTAGTACGGACCTTCCTCTCTTCCTTCTCCCGACTGCGAGATCGAGGAGGACGCCGCCGCTCTCTGGAACGGGTTCGACGTCTCTCGCGCTCCTTGTCCCGTTCACGGCTACGCTCACTGCACTCGCGACGATCCCGGTCTCGCTCTCGATCCCGGTCTCTGTAGGAAGAAGCATCAATTAATCCAGACAGTTCAAAGATTCCCTTCAGACCCATCTTCATGTGGAAGAGGACAGGTCTGTTGCAAGAATTCAGAGAGGTGCTTTAAGGAGCAGCAGAAGAGTTAACCACAAGTGGGGACAAACTAGAACTGTGTATTTTGGGCAACTAGAGTGCAGGGAGGGGAGCATTAGGAAGCTTGTGTACACCATGGGGTGTGAACTCACTTTTCTGAGATCAGAGGCATCTATTTGCTGGTCCACTCATACAACCACACTGCCACTGTACTCCCCAAGATGCACAGGCCTGGTGTGAAGGGAGAGTGTAGAACTAATGTGTGACTGGGAGATTGATGGCTGGCATGGACTCAATGGGTCACAGGGTGCATCTCAAAACTAAACTCAATTAACATGCAATGGTACTTCAGAAGAAGAAGACAATGAAATAAATATCCAAGCTGGTATCCGCTATGAACCCAAAGTCTTCCAACAGCCTCTACTCCACAACAGCAAATTCCAAGCCCACCTTCCTCACTGCAGTTGCTTGCGGCAAGCTACAAATATAAACAAGCTCAAAGATTCAACTACATAACCAATGGCCTCATTTTCTGACTTTGGGTTCCAAAGGATTAAAATAAAGTCAAGCTTGTTCACTGCCTCTGGGGGAAGCAGACTTTAGAAAGGCAGCAGCTACTAGAGGCTACACCTGCCTCTCCACCCAAGGGTAAAATTAAACTGCAGACAAGTATGGCAGCAAGCATTCCACAATGCTGAACCCGATACAGGAGTGGGCTGGTCTGGTCTGTCTTACACTTGGACTACAAGTTCATTTAACTCTTAGTGAAGTCATAGAGTGATACAGTGTGGAAACAGGCCACTCGGCCCAACTTGCACACACACACCGGCCAAAATGTCCTAGCTACACTAGTCCCACCTGCCTGCATTTGGTCCATATGCCCCTAAACATGTCCTATCCTGTTTCTTAAATGTTGGGATAGCCACAGCCTCAACTACCTCCTCTGGCAGTTTGTTCCATACACGCACCACCCTTTGCGTTTGTGGTTGCACAGCAGTTGGCGAGACTGCGCACCTTACACATTGCTCGCTACATGGCCACAGGCTTACCTCTCATCATACCGTGGTGCATCATCACGACCTGAATGTTTGATATTAACATCTGCACCACCTCTGCGAGTCCCCCCAAGCCCACCACCTGCAGAAAGAAGCCCAACGTCAGTCACATAAAACAGGTTGCCATCACACCGAGAGCCCCGTCCGTCATCAACCACCAACCCACCATGGACATTGGACACCAGACAGACCAGGAAACTGCAGCCACGAGTTGTTGAACTTACCAAGCCTCCTTGGACGCCATCCTTTGACAGTGCGGCCTCTCTCCACATCAACCAGAACTCTCCTCCCATCAATCTTCTTGCCATCTGCGTGTTTGTATGCAGCTGCAACAGAGCGTGCCCACAACAGCAACTACAAGTCAGTGGGATTCAACATGGCCACCCCCACCCAACCACCCCCTTATCAAAAAGAAAAGGAATATTAACTATCCATGCAGAAACAAAACCTTTTAGGGAAGAGTTCTGTTTCGTGCCCCCATTCCTCCAATATTTGGAAGCAGGCTGTTAAATTAAATGCAAGATTCAGGGCTGGCTCCTCATTTTCTCAATACAACACTGAATCCCAGTAAACTGTGATTTGACTTCATATGGCAGTTAAATTTTGACGCATTTAGGATATTTTAAAGTGAGTCAGTTTCATTGAAAAAGGAAAGAGCCAACCCTAGCTAGTATACACCATTGAACCACTGAGATCTAATCCTGGAGAAGGGAAAAAACATTGATTAGAACAACTGTTAATTGAATCCATCACTCGCACACTCACTCACTCACTCAAACAATATTGTCGACTCGGGGGAATTTTGGCCCCACAAATAAAAAACTGAAAAAAAGTACCACTGGCTGTTTGGCAACTGAAAATGGAAACAACCAAGTCAGTAAGCATGTGAAAACAGGACAGATTTGGAATGGTTGAAACCTCGTGTACAGCACTCAACTGTAACTTTATTCAACCGCAGGAGTCAAAATCCTTAACAGTACTTACAATTCAAGAATGACCCAAGAGTGTCCTACACCCCAGCATTACTACTTTCAACTAGACCCCAACTTAAAAGGAGTGGGAGTTTAGTTTCACAAGTACACTTATGGCCTTAAATCAGGATCTAACCACTGCAGCAAACAAATCAATAAGACAGGAAAGGAAGGAGTCAAATATGAAAAATGTTTCCACTATCTCCCAAGAGCAGGCAACTTCTTTTTGGATGGTGGTGGGGTGTCTTTAAATATTCTTGATACACTACCAAAGTAGAACCTGAGAAAAGTTATTCTCCAACTCTTGTCCTTCTTTAGATGCAGTGTAATAGACATCATGATGATACACTGAACAAGGAAAAACAACATCTCTTGTTTTGGTTGAAGACCACAAGCTCTGCCACTTTGAGCTCGGTAGGCTTAGATCTCAATCTAACCAGATCCTTACTCTTCAGGGCAACATTGCCATTTCCTCGCGGAATTCGATTTAAAGCCTAAGATTCATCAGAAAAAAGGACAAACTGCTCCTCCTTCAGAATTAACACAAATTCAGGAGAGGAAAAATTGAAATATATATATTCATCCTAGTCCGTTACTTTCATTCATAGTGTTACTGGCACCCATGATAGTTTGGAATTATGCTCTCAGCCACACTAGAACTGGGCCATTTGACCAGGGTTGCAAGGTCCTGTGTTAATTTGTTTAATAGGGTTCCATCCGCTAGGCACCACCGGGTAGAAAGATAAATTGATAAAAACAGGAACTGAAGGGACAAAGAGAAAAAATAAAATAAATTGATATAAGCACTACACAGCACCACTAACAAAAGAAAAGAGATTTTACCTGTGTTTACTTACAAAAACTGCTCTTTAGCCCCCTGCACTCATGAAAATCGGGATGCGCTATCTCGCCAACAGATGGTACAATGTTCAGTGTTTCGACTTCCACTGTTTGTAACTTTCTGCTGCTGAGGATTTATCCTTTACTTACTGCACCTTACCTGCTTTCAGCAGCGATTGGGTTTTTAAAAAAAAGATTTTTCTACATCGGGCGTTTGATTAATTTAACAAGCATAGTCAAAGGATAATATATTTACTTATTTTTTAAAACGGTATCAGCGAAAAATGTCTGACTTGTGGCTTTTTTCCTCATTCCAGATTTACTTTGCAATCACAGCAATCTGAATGTCCAAAGAACACCAACATCTACAGAACTCAATCCACAGAGAACAAATTAAATGGGATTTGTGCGTCTTACCACCAGATGCGTTATACCAGTAATTTAAAAACACTCATTCTAGCTTCTTTTTCTTCAACACGCACATTAAATGGTATTGTTGTTATTTAAAACAAACCATTGCTACTTGGCACAAGGCATCAGAGGGTACATTTCAACCGGCCAAGTACAAGTGATAAGATCATCCTTTGTGCAGCATCAGACCTCAGGAGAGTTCAATTGTAAAGATGCCAAATACCATCTTACCATCCATCACCTGTGGGATTTATAAATGTTTTTAGATTAACACCATATTTACATGAGAGATGAACAGAACTTTCCAGAGATAGTAATTTTGTATGGTCTTGAAGTCCACGTTGCATGTATAACCGTTTAATTTTCAATTCGCAACATATTCAAAGCAGACACAGGATAGGTAAATGACCTTCCCAATTGGAAAACTGAGGATTTATTTCCCTTTCATCAGGACACAAGATTACACAATATCCTAGAAGCAACCATTAAGTTCATTAAAGCACTGAGTAATGGTAACAACAAAATGAAAAACAGACAATACTCGTGTTAACAAGAGTGATGCTGGGAATTATTCGATGAGATTCTTCCATGAATGACTTTTCCTCCTACTATAGCAGTTAAAAGCTGCTTATTTGTGCATCTGTAATATGTTAAAATCGGGAAGGAAACATTCCACTTCTCGGATGTAATACTTTATGTTTGGAGAATCTTTTTAAAGAATGCTGTGTTTGTGTTAATACCAACATTTTCCACAATTTCACACTTGAGGCACCTATTGCAAGAACTAGAAATAACTAGACTTCAGTATAGCTATAAACTTGGCGAAGAAGGGTCTCGACCTGAAACGTCACCCATTCCTTCTCTCCACAGATGCTGCCTGTCCCGCTGAGTTACTCCAGCATTTTGTGTCTACAAGCTTGGCGATTCTGTTTATCCAAAATATGCTGCACTTGCCAGCAACAGTACTAATACGGTAATGTTACAGCAGTTGAAAGCTTGAACAGAATAAATATATTAACGTGACAAATCTTCTGATTTTCTAGAGCGCCCCGCAGATCAGAAAGAGGGGCAGGGAACACTGGTGACAAAAACAAAACATCTGGATCTTTAAAAAAGTATAGAGGGGGACCGATCATAACTTGCTCAATAGCCGGTGTAACAAGATAATCCATTTGCTCATTTGTTTTCTTTTCAAAATATCTAGACAATTTGACTGTGTGTATTAATTAGACGTGTAGAAGTTAGATCCAGGCAATTTCAAGGATCCTGTAGATATATAACAGCTTCACCAGCTGGCACAACATGTGTAGCATTTCCACAGTACATCTCAGCTTACCATTCACCATGGAATGAAGTTCCAAATGATACTCAGGTCCCAGTTATTGCACAATATACATTTTCTCAAAAGCAGGGTTTCCTACTAAACCAAGGAGCAGATATAGCACATCTCCCTCTTTAATACCAGGTATTCTTTGAACATTCGATCCATAATGAAAAATTCAACAAGCCAGACAATCCCGTTGCTTTAAAAAAAAATAAACCTTTTACCGTGTTTTACCAATGAGTTTTACCAATCCAGCATTGCTTCTGTGCTCTCTCTCGCATGCCTCCATCAAAGGCCTCCGCGATGTAGACGGGGAAATCCCTTCACACAGCTTACCTGAGCCCTCGGCTCAAACTTACTTGACGAGCCGGTTTTGTTTTAAAACAATTTGTTTTTAAAATGACTCTTTATATTTAAAAAATCCCCTGTAAATGTTTTTGGCACACATGAATGGGAATTGAGCTGCAGAATCCTCTTTTGGAGGCCCACAATCTAAGTTCAGAGCTTTATAAAAAAACTTAAATGCAAGATGTCAGGGTAAAAGGTAAGAATGTGTTGAGGGTTTAAAAAAAACGGGGAAAAAATTGTTGACATCACATTGTCATTAGGCACATTATTGCTCACAATGCAAACAATAGCAGTTAATGTGATGTTTCCCAGATGCTTGGCTTATAGTGGATTGCTCAAACATTTTCGTTATTAGTGGAGAGAATGTCTTAGAAAAGAATAGAAAGACAGAGAGCACACAAAAGCAAGCATTTTATATCCAGACAGAAATTAAGATATCAGAGAGCAAGTTTCCATCGCACTGCAACCTCGGAACATCATTCAAGAATGTTCAAAAGGAAGGTTTTTAAACAGTTTAAAAAATAAAGCCTAGCCCAGCCAAAGAAGATGTTGCAGCTCTGAAATCTACAATTGCTACATTATTAATGCTGCCTGCGAACCTTTCCAATGATTATAAATGTCAAGTTAAATTATTGTTCAGCACTGAAAAGTGGCCAGTTTTCTCGATGACCAATTTGTGAGATTATCTTGTTTGACAATTCTGATAATCACAAATTCAAAAAATATTAATGCATATGATTAGCTTCCAAATTTCTACAAATATATTTTTTAGAGAATAGCCAATATTAAAAAAAGATTTTTAAACTGCAGATATTGCACTTTTACCACTAAGGGAGTCGACTGAAAGCATCCGTACCATGGATAACAATCTAGCCTCCACATTTCACCTCCAAAGTACCCACTTTCCTCAATTATTTTCAGTTATGCAGCTGTCATGTACACCTTTTCTGCTGTGCTCTCTACAAATTTAATCCATAATAACTGCCACCTTCTCTTCCTTTGAAAATAATGGTGAAAGCCCCTTTAAATTCCGAAGGAAAGTGGAGAGTTCACCTGCGTTGAAAGCTACAACTATTCTTCCCTAATTAAAAGAGAAGGATGGAAAAGCTCGATGAAAGCTTCCAATCAAAATCAACCTGTGCAATATGCTGATAATCAAGGAAATACTCAGGATCAAAGAGACAAGGGCGAAGAATAATATCCATCGAAAGGCAGCCCTTTCTAGACTTCAGTTATCTATTGGTCTGCCTGCAACAAACTGCAAAATGGACAGCATGACACATATTTTTCTAACTGACAGGGAACAACATTAGGGCAAACTAAATCTGATATCAAACACCAACCAAGTTCATCAAACTAGAGTCGTGCCAAACAAATCAACTTATACTATTATTTTCTGTGTACAAAGGATGAAGCACAAATGGTTGCCATGAGGCACACCAAGTCTACTTCACAATTTGACAGCAGAAATTAAAACTAGACATGGTGATACTACTGAAAATTCACATTCTAAACCAAAGAAACAGTTAATTTGTTTAGTTTGTGTTAGTGAGGAAACAGAAATCTTCTCTAGCTGCCCCTTCACATTACAATTAACATTCTCCCATCAATACACGCCCAATGCAGAGGAGATTACAGTGACATCTGATGCATTTACAGAAGTCAGGTTAGGATGCCATGCCATAGTTGGCAATCCAAGATAGTTAACTTTAGAAAACAAAAATAAAAGATTTCATCTGACAGATTTTCACATCTGCTGTCCAAACTAACAGACTACAAAGTCATAGCTTGGCCTACAAACCTATTCATTGTAAACTCTCTAGACTTAACTCAGGAAGTTAGAGGGGCTTGTTAAATGCTATAACTCTACATTGATAGCTGCTGACTGCTTTCCTACTCAGTGGTCAACAGCAGACAGGATGAATTGGTAACAAAATATTTGTAAAATTAACCACACTGATCTGTATATGGATGCACAGAAATGTGTTTCTTGAAGGCTTGGTCCTTCTATCCACAGGTATGAATGCAAAAAATAAAAACCTATGTGAAATAATTAAAATTTGAGTTTCAAATGTATTTGCTAATGCTAGGCCTACATCAAGCATACCCTTTATTCACTACTCAAGCCCCCCCCAAAAGAAAAGTATAGGGGGAGGTATAAAGTCCGATAATTAAAAGTAAGCATGGCTGCTCTACTCTAGCGGTATGCAGGGGTACAGAAGTGCAGTGACGTGATCATGGCTGCCTCTTGGGTCTGCATAATTTGCCTTGTTGTATGTCCAACTTTCCCCACATAACACAAAAGACAACATTGGCAAATCAGAACTCAAGCCCAAGATAAAGCTGACCTAATAATTCAAACCTTCAAATGTCCATAACATCACTAAAAACCCTGGCACAAACTGCATACTAGCTAAATACTATTTTAAACTCACATTTAAATAACCATATTGCACCCTTTAGACAGAAAAGCACTGGAGGAACACAGCAGGCCAGACGGACACCAACTTCCCAGGGATACTAAAATAGCATATAGAATTTTCACAGCTAACTTGGGTAACTAACTGGTTCACATTTTTCTGGATTATTTTACAGACTAAAACATATTTTTTTCCGTCCTTCTTTATTTAAGGAACAATTAAAAGAAAGTCAATTTCTGTGGAGCAAGATTCTCCATGCAAATGGCCTCGTATTCTAACCACTCTCAACACTGAACCTTTCTGCACATGAACAGATTTTTAACAAAATTCCGTGGTTTGCCAGCAGCAGAGGCAGCAAAACATCTGAATGTGTCAAAGCCTTCCAATCTCATAGCACAGCCAACACGAGGCACAAACCACCTTCCTGAGGCTGAGAGTTCAACTTATTTAGCACAGTTAATGTAGAAAACCATTTTGGAACAGAAGCTTCAAGACCAAATGTTCTCACTCTGCTGTGCTATTCCTACCCAGTTGTACAAAGCAACAACTTAAAAAAGCCATTAAAGGTGCAGATCCGAAAGGCAGGAATGAGGGACATGCCACTGAGTTTCTCTACCCCAAAGATCCACGGTCTAACAAGTAGCAAAAGAGCCAGTACTCCTCCCTCAAAGAGTCATGCCTACTTTTCTGAATCACCTTGTGTTTTGTGTAACCTCATCTAAACTGATCTATTCATTGTTTTTTAGTCTCTCTTTCCTCTCATTGTGGTGATGTATTGCGAGTTCTTACCCATCATACAAACCCATATACCAACCATACAATGAGATGTAAGGGGAGCAATAGCATCAGCTGCAAGCCAGCAGTGGCATTTGCCATCAGAATGGTGGCTGCAGTGACAATAGAAATAACACAGAATTAATATACCCCTGCTTGCAAACAGTTGCACAATTCACAAACAAACTATGTATTTAAAGAAAAATACATGCACCAAGAGACCCCTTTCACAAGATGGTCTGTGACCAAGCAAGATTTACATGTCATGATGTAAATTGTCTCCAACACGGTAAAAGATGGAATGTGCAGGTATGCTTGAACTCAATTATGGCACAATCCTTGTGTTTGGAGATTTCCCATATTTCAAGGCAACAAAAATACGGCATGGCCAGAATATAATTTTCAAAATCCATTTCAAATGTAATTTAATAAAAATAGCCAAGTAATAGAAAGAGAATGGTCTTAAATTGCAATTTCAACTATTCTGTGGCCCACTTAATTCAGCCCCTACTGAATGGAGCACAAATGAAATGATTCATTAACCTAATTTGTAATTTTCAAAGCAGGCACCAGCAATTTTGGCAATCCATTGAAAGGTCAATATCAAAGTTTCTGAAAACCAGTAAAACAGTGAAAGGGGCCCAATGGTGCAAAAGGTCTACTTTTGAAAGTGTTCAAAAAAGACCAATCCCCTATAATTATCAATTGGTATCATGCCGTTGTTAGTCTTTGGTCTTCACACAGATCATTTCTGATGGTGTGAATACTTGGACTGATTAATAAGGACAAGTAGACCTTCAATGAAATGAAGGGGGAAAATGTCCTTAATGCTGCTGTTTCACTGAAGACAGCAACTCACTTGAACCTTTCCCATCAGGAAAGGAAAGCAACTACAGTGCACAAAAGGAAAAAAAAACCTCCAAAAAAACCTGATAAATGTGAACAGATTAAAAAACTACATTTTAGGACAGCCAGGTAGCAGTTATTTTAATTTTATGTTGCATCCTGGCACAGGTCCTATAATCAATTCCCCAAATCACTTCAAACCATGGGGCAGAAATCCAAGTGCATTTAGCAGCATCTGTGCCAATCACAATTAGTTCTTGAATCCCCCCCCCTCCCATTAAGAACAGTAAAGTGGAGGACATGATTCCAGTTACTAACAAATAAATTCCACAGTTGAGTAAAAACTGTGAAGCAAGTGCTCAGCATTATAAAGTAATAACAGATAATTAGCAACATGCTATTATCAATACTATACAACTTCCAATATAGTGGAAGAAAACGGTATACTTACCATACCATCCATCACCAGTGTAACAATGCTGAACAGTTCTCACCAGACTGTCAGCAAAACCATACTGGACCAAATACAGCTGAGTCTTGAGAAACATACCAGCCCGAAGCTCCACTTACAGAACAAACTTACTTGCAATGTATGCACTAAATTAGGGATAATGCATGGTGTAGACCCAGCATTTATTGGCACATGTACACATCTATCAGGAATCAGCTGTACTTATACATTCCAAACCCCTGCTCCAACATTCAAAGGTTGGCCGTTCAATCTTTAAGCAATGGTGAAGTTTTACACAAATTGCAATGGCAGGCCAATTTATAAAACATTTTGGAGATGTGTTTCTATATAATGATATTCCTCCAGTGAAAGAGCTGCCAACTCTTTTACAAGGAGTTCCCAGTCTCATATTTAGGATTCAGATCACATTTAGGCCCACTGTTTTTGTTCTAAAAAGCTACCTTTTTGGACATCAACCAGAAAGGTCTAGTAATCACAAAGTGCTATGGCCCTCTCAGATGGCCAAGTACTGCGCATCGGTTAATGCCTCTGCATCCCTGCGCTAATAACAATGCTTTACAAGCTGTTCCATTAATCACTGGGCGACTTGTGGCGATAATATGGAAAGAAGTGTTGCCTGCAACCCTTGCCTACAGCAGTACACAGGCCTGCCAGAGCAGGTCTGATGGTCACACGGTTATGGTATCCTCCAACAGCTGAGTGACGAGTTTGAAGATTCAGGCCTACATTACTTAGGAAATCAGAATTCTTAATAAATAGGTTCAAAGGCAATTTCAACATTATAGATAACCATTTATGCTTGATAAAAATCTGGATCCCCTAGATTAAAGTATACAAAAATGAATTTCACTGTACCTCGATACATGTGACAGATAAAGCACCATACACTAATTAAAACTAGGCAAACTCATCTGCTATAAAATCAGCCTTTCAGCTCGGCCCTAATAACTTGATCTGAAACAAACAAGATGCATTCAAACTTGCTTCTTGCCAACTCGAGAGGCACCTGCCTGCCATGAGCAATCCTGCCTCATATTACCATCGTAGACATTAAACTTACATGGATATTTAAAAACTTGCTTGAATCCTATAGTTGAGCGGAGAACTGTGTATATTAACAAACCAAGAAACTGGCTGCCATCTTTAAAAGCAAAATTACACGTCACAACTTGATGAAGTGGTTTAAACCTCCTGCACTCTAAACATTTCTACCCACTTGATTCCAAATGCTCTTTGCAAGACTCAGTGTGTACAGGTTGATGTGCAAAAATAAAAGTAACTTTGAACATTTATTTGGGACCATAATCAGTGACCAGCCACGCCCAGCTTTTCTCTAACTAAATCCCAACCCGAAGCAGATCCCAGCAAATAGGAAGGTTGAAGTCATCGGGATGCAAAATAAATTGAAGGCCGGTGTGCACTCAGCAAGCAGCCTAATGTTGCACAACCAGAATGTGTACAACATACGGCTCAGCTGAAGTGAAACCGAGTTATCCAAAGCCCTTCCCACCCCATGGACACACAAGTTACTCACAGTGCATATCTCGCTCATGTTCGTATTCGATAAAAGCGTAACCACGAGGCTTTCCAGTCCGTTTATTATATACCATGTAGATCTAAAGAAAGGAACCAAAAAGCACATCAAGAATTTTAAATCCAATTGTTTAAATATAAACACAAAAAACCGGAGTAAATAAATTAAAATATTGCAGTAAAAACAAACAATAGGCATCTCTAGGCGTGCACAATGAAAATGTTTTTAAAGGGGGAAAGACAGGAGAAAAATAAATGGCAATCATAGATGATCATGTTCTTTTACACTTAAACAGGATCTTTAACAAAAAACGAATTGCTGTTTGCTCTCTAACAGCCAAGCACCGATGAATTTATTAGACATTCATGTTCAAAACCAAGTGTGCAGTCAGTTGCAGCAGAGTTAATGTATTTACTTATTGGCTATGCTGCGGACCTGTCCAGGTGATCTTGTTGCACTCTCATACCTTTAAGGACGTATGTAACATTCAAATGAATAAAATTCACGACCAGCATGTTCCAGTGAGGACGAAGGATAAGGATGACCAGGTAAGGGAACCGTAGATGACCAAAGAGGTGGTAAACTTGGTCATAAAGAAAAAGGAAGCGTACAGTTTAGAAAGACAAAGTCAGATATGGCCTTGGAGAAATTTAAAGAAAGCAGGAAGGGGTTCAAGTGAACAACTGGCAAATTAAATGGAAGAAAACCCCAAGGCTCTTTACACATACATTGGAATGATGCCTGAACTAGGGGGTATTAGCAACAAGGTGATTGGACAAGTAGGATTGTTTTTTCAGGAACATCAGAGGTTGAGTGGAGACCAGATAAACATAAATTTATGAGAGGCATAAAACAAAATGGTCAAAGTTTTAAGATGTGTGAGCCAGGTTTTTATTATATTTGGAGTGGTGGGCGCCTGGGACATGCTGCCAGGGTTGGCAGCTGATGCAAGAGAGGCACATTTAAGAAGCTGTCAGATAGACATGTAGGTTAAGGAGGCATATTGGTCACATGCCGGCAAGGAGTTTAGTTTAACTTAGCATCGTGTTCAGTATTGACAATGTGGGCCTTAGGGCCTAATCCTGTGATATACTGTTCTTGAGTACTATTACTTAGTTTAATGACAGTTTTCATTTTTCTATCACAAGTACTTACTCTTTTAATGGGACCATAGACCTCAAATTCACGTCTCAGCTTGGACTCTGTTGTGTCGTAGTTCTGTAATAGAGGAAACAGTGAGCCACTTATTTACATCTTCAAAACATGTTCACATATGCAGCAATGGCTGCTTCTTATGGCAAATTAATTTTAAAAGTGTATTTCAGGTAGCTGCCATTGATCTCTCCACTGGGGCAGCAGTTTTCCTGCAGCATTTCTCAGAACAATCAAAACTTGTGCTCAAAATCAACTCTTGATTCAGATGATACCAAATTGCAATACACCCATTGGACAACAATTAGTCAAGATGAAGAAGAAAAATCCAAACATCCAAAACATCACATATTTACGCTCAGGGTTATGAAGCAACCCACAAACTCCTTGGAACTATGCTATAAATTAACATGCTAGATCTACACGTCAATCTGTTAATGAATGTGGACATCAATGGTACGGCTTGTAAGCAGTGATCCGTTTGTTCCCCATGAACTAGTCCATTTTGAAGGGCAGTAGAATCAACTACATTGACGGGTGAAATATGCAGTCACAAGTAAACAACGGTGTACTTCCGTTCCAAGGTGACGTTTGGGACGGGACAGATATTTTACAATGCTGTGTAAGAAAGAACTGCAGATGCTGGTTTAAATCAAAGGTAGACACAAAATGCTGGAGTAACTCAGTGTGTGAGGCAGCATCTCTGGAGAGTAATGGGCGATGTTTCGGGTCTCGACCCTTCTTCAGACTGTCGCCCATTCCTTCTCTCCAGAGATGCTGCCTCGCCCGCTGAGTTAGTCCAGCATTTTGTGTCTACCTATTTTACAATGCCGTCGCTTAATGGCCACTGCTCATGATATAAGCCCCATTACCCAAATTTATATAATTATGTGAATTTAAATGTATGTGCTCCCACAGAGGGAGTAGGAGCTTGATCAATCGTCCAAGTATGATTCTGTCCCATAACAACCACTGTACTGATGTACCCTGTCCCAACAACTATGCATTCGGAGCTCCTGATGAGGCATCCTTTATATTGCAGAGACCAAGCATAGACTAGGTGACCGTTTCAACATTCACTAATGCTCCGTCCACCAAGGCCTGCTGGTGCTTCCGAATGCAAGCCTAAATTAGTACCACCATTCCAACAGCATTTTACCAACCACCCCTGCCCCACCAGAAAAAAAAGAGAACACAAGATGAAAACTCACCACTCTGGCAACAAACAGAGTCTTGAAAGCATCGCCTTGTGCATTTGGATCATTGTGAGGATCCCCTGTCAATGATAAAATGTGCACTTAGTTGAGGCAGTCGAGTTTTATTCCATATCTGGCATACTTAAATTCTGGAATTTCCTCCTCAAACATTTTTCTTCCATTAAAATCTAATTCATCAAATGGACATTTGGTCACCTTGTGTCTCGGTTCAATATATCCCTGCCAAGTACACTGGAACCTTTTACTATGTTAAAAGGCTTTATATAAACAGATATCCAAAAAGCAATTAAGTTTAACTAATTCCATTTTAAATGTTCTCATGTTAAACCTGCAGACCATGAAGCTATGTGCAGAGTATGCCTGCAAACCCAGATGATTTATTTGCCTTCAAGTGTCTGCACACAACCACTCATAATTCCCACATAAGTGGTGTAATATTAATGCATCCCCATGTTGAAGAAGAGTGCATGTCAAGGACAGTACAAGTTGCATGGATTTACTGCACATTGAGCAGAAAACAAGACGACCGACTCATCCGTACACTTACACATCTTAAGTTCATTTTCAACTTCCTGTTGTCTTCTCTCAATCTTCTCACGTCTCTGCAGAAGGAAAATCCCAAGACTTCAATTTCACACAGGTGAACCCCCAGCAGTGGAAAATGCCGTAAGGGAAGTATTATACAGGCAGGAACATGAAATTGACAGTCACTTTTAGCATTCAATTTTGGCCTAGCTGTATAAAACAGAGGTTACGTTAAACAGCCCATTCGGTTCTATTCCCAGCTGAGCAGTAAAATGGACACAAGGTTTTTTTTTTACCAATTGTCCATACATTTGCAATGATCAAGACTTTGATCTGCCTCAGTGTTGATGGTGCTGTAATAAAATGCAATGTCCAAGGAGTCCGTGGACATGGAACAAAGTGCGGAAAGGTTTGTGATTTCATTACCCAACAGCACTAGCAAAGTTTTATTTCTTAATAAATAAGGAAAAAATAGGAATACAAAACTATTCACTGAATAGTGATAGGCTTGGATAGAGTGGATGTGGAAAGGATGTTTTCACTGGTGGGAGAGTCTAGGTCTGGAGGTCATAGCCTCTGAATTAAAACATGCTCCTTCAGGAAGAAGATGGGAATTTGTTTTAGTCAAAAGGCTGGTGAATTTGTGGAATTCTATGCCACAGACGGCTGTGGAGGCCAAGTCAACGGATATTTTTAAGGCAGAGATAGATTCCGAATTAGTACGGGTGTCAGGGGTTATGGGGAGAACGCAGGAGAATAGGGTTAGGAGAGAGAGATAGATCAGCCATGATTGAATGACAGAGTAGACTTGATATGCTGAATGGGTTAATTCTGCTCCTATTACGTATGACCTTATGAAACGGAAGTAGCAACCAAATCAAAATTACAGCAAAGGTATTTCTGAAGATGCCTTGTCTACAGGCACAGTGGCTAACTGACCCTTCCACTGACGATGTACAAATGAAGACTAGCTCCATTCTCACCTTCCTCTCCATGCGCTCCTCGCGAGTCTCAGCTCTTGTCGGTGGCGGGGCATCTCTAGGGTCCTACAGGAAGAACATGAGTGGTTGAAGATTATCAAACTATAGTTCATAGTACATCCACATGAAGAGAACTTGGCCCATTAGCCTGCTCTGCTACAGTTGCTTCCATTACAACTTCAACTCCATCCCCAATACGCTAACGCCCACTTATCATGAATCCATGCCCCACCTGGATGAGCACCTCCTATTCATTCCTCTGGCTTCACATTTCAGTCTCTTCTATCCCTACCTCACACTTTTTGCTCTTTCGCCCGACCTTTGTCCAACCATCTGCCAATAAAACTCCCTCGCCTGTATCCATCTATCACTCGCCAGGCTTTATCTCACCCCACCTCTCTACCAGCTTTCCCCCACCAATAAAATCACTGAAGGATCCCAACCTGAAACACCTATCTATGTTCTCCAGAGATACTGCTTGACCTGCTGAGTAACACTTTAGTGTATATTTTTGTAAACCAACAGCTTCAGTCCCTTGTGTCTACATGAATCTATCTACATCTGCCTTTAATTGACAAAATATAAGATTACTCAATGACTTTGCCTCCATTAACATGTGAGGAAGAATTCAATAATCCCATTCCACGTATGTCTTGTAAACTTCACAGAACAGCTGTCCAAAGCAGTATGTTCTCACTTAAAAATGGTGCCAATACTGTACATTGTTGGCATTCCTAATTAGTATATACTACCCTCCAGCCTTCAGTAAATCATGTACAGGACACCTAGATTTATTTTTTCTTCTCCTATACACCTGATCTGCAAATCTTCTATGAATTAAGACTGGTTAAACATTTTTTTCCTGACAAAGGCCAATTTAACATATTCCTATCACTTATGATATCCCTTGCAGTCTTTTAGCCACATGCTGTGCAGTCTCTTGATGGCTTCTTCGACTGATGGTTCACTTTGCTGCATTTGTGTCATTTAGCAACCAAACACTACATGTCTGGGTGTATAAACTGTGGGCCAGAGAAGGCCTCATTTCTGTTTAAAGTGGCTAGCAATAAACTGCAATTAATTGGTTTCTCCTCCACAAAACATGTCAGAAGGGTCTCAACCCAAAATGCCATGTTCATTCACTCCACAATGGGGAGAAGGCAGGCACGGGTTATTGATTGGGGACAATCAGCCATGGTCACAATGAATGGCGGTGTTGGCTTGAAGGGCCGAATGGCCTCCTCCTGCACCTATTTTCTGTTTCTATCTGCCTGACCCGTAGAGTAAATCCAGCATTGTTTTTTGCTCCAGATTGCCCACAAGCAGCCCCATCCCTAGGGCACTCAAAGCCCACCATCCCCAATATAAACCCCAACCCCACATGCTCACCCCGTCCCCACCACCTCCACTATTCATTCCCCCTCCACTTAACCTTCCTCTTCCCTCCTCATCTCACCCACTCTTCTTCTTACCCCCATCACACCCCCTTCCTCCCCACACAGCCCAGTGCCCCTTAACTCCCTACCACCCCCTTCCTCATCCCCCACTCCTGCTCAGCCTCCCTCTCCACTTCCCCCTCCCAAACCTGCCCCCCACCATTCCCCACTCTCTCTCTACCTTACTCTCCACTCCCCCACACCTCACCAACACTCTCCTCAACCCCACCATCCTCACTCTCCCCAACCTCCCCCCCACTATCCTCCCTCCCCCCCCCCACTCTATCCTCCCGTCTCCCCCCCCACCTCCCCGCTCTTCCCCCCACCTCACCTATCTCCCCTCCCCCCCACCTCACCTATCTCCCCTCCCCCCCCCCCACCTCCCCCCTCCTCTTTCCACCCCCTCACCTATCTCCCCTCCCCCCCCTCTCTTTCCCCCCCCCTCACACCCTCACCCCTCCTCACCTCGAAGTGTGACACGAAGCGGGCGATCCCAGAGTAGGGTTGGCTGTGATGCTTCTCATGCGGCAGCTTCTCGAGCGGCGGGAGGTAGGGCACGGGGTCGCGCGGCGCGAACAGCGCCAGCAGGTTGGGCGGCAGGAACTGAGTCATGGCGGCGGCGGCGGCGGCTCCTCCTCCCCCTCGCCGGTAACTGACGGTCGGACGGACACGGGCGGGTGGTCACCGGTCGCCGCCACTAACTACTATAACTGATATTACCGTGTAACTAGTGGAACTAGTGGAACTAGCGTAACCCGCAGCGCGGCCGCGCGCCTCCCGCCGACCTGGACAACACAAAATGGCGGCGCCCTTGTCACCGCGCCGCGTCGTGTCGTGTCCCTGCGCCGCCCCCCCCGGCCTCAGGCAACGAACCACCCTGAGACCAGCGAACCTCACCTCTGATCTTCCAGCCAACGCCCTTTAGACTAAATCGCTTCCCTCTAACACTCTAAGCCCTTTCGTTCGCTTTCTATTCCCTTCAATGCAAGGGCACTATGTTTTTCGCCATGCTGGGGCAGCGGAGGAGTACGCGTGTCGGCGCCGCCAGCGCCAGGATGACGGATGCGCGCATGCGCCGGATCACCCGGAAGTTCCGCCCCGCCCGGCAAGCCGCCGCTCCTGCATCTGGCCCATTGGATGAGGCGCACGTCAGTCACCAACTGATCCCGCCCCCAAGGGGTGATCGACAGACGCCGCCTCGCCCTTTGTTGCAGATCCAGGGCCAGTGCATGTTCAATGCAGGAGAACTTCCACTGCAGGTTCATCCAATGCACACTCATGGCAGAGTAGACGTGATGGGCCGAATGGCCATATTCTCTTCTTATCACTTATGACCTTTAATAGACAATGAAACATAGAAAAATAGGTGCAGGAGTAGGCCATTCAGCCCTTTGAGCCAGCACCACCATTCAATATGATCATGGCTGATCATCCAAAATCAGTACCCCGTTCCTGCTTTTCCTCCATATCCCTTGATTCCTTTAGCCCAAAGAGCTAAATATAACTCTCTTGGAAACATCCAGTGAAACTTCCACCCAAAGTTGCGAATTTGTGGAATTCTCTGCCTCAGAAGGCAGTGGAGGCCGATTCACTGGATGCTTTCAAACGAGAGATAGCGCTCTTAGGGCTAGCAGAATCAAGGGATATGGGGAGAAAGCAGGAACGGGGTACTGACTGGATGATTCACCATGATCACATTGAATGGCGGCGCTGGCTCTAAGGTCCGTATGGCCTACTCCTGCACTTATTGTCTATGTATCTCAATGTATCTATGAATTGGCCTCCACTGCCTTCTATGGCAGAGAGTTCCACAGATTCACAACTCTCTGGGTAAAAATAATTGATAGATGAAGGAATTGAGGGGAATAGAGAACGGCTACAACAGAGTTGAGATCAGCAAAGGTCACCCATCAATGGTGGGACAGACAGTAGATGCGTGATTTCCAACTCCTGCTCTTATTTTACTGTGTTCGTGACTGAACAAATTGAATTGAATTGAATTGAATTGAATCCCTTTATTGTCATTCAGACCTTACGGTCTGAACGAAATTTCGTGCCTGCAGTCATACATACATCATACAATAATAAACAACAGTAAACACAAATTAACGTCCACCACAGTGTATCCTCCAAGCACCTCCTCACTGTGGTGGAGGCAAAAAATCTTAGGGTTACTGTCTCTTCCCTCCTCTTCTCCCTCTGCGCTGAGGCGATTCCCCACCGGGCGATGGCACAACAGTCCCGCGGCTCACCGAACCCCGCAACGGGCCGGCTCAAACACCGCGGCCCGGGGTGGTTTAGTTGATGAGCAATTTGGCATCAGGCTAATGAAAGAAGTATGAGCTGAAAGAACATCTTCCAGGTCTTTGTTCATGGAGGTGTGAAGCATGGAATCCGGCCCTTCGGCCCACCTTGATCATGCTGTGCAAGTTGTGATACTGGGCTAGTCCCACTAGTTAGCCCCTATGCTTCTAAACCTTTCCTATCCCATATAGGAGGGCTTTACAGGGCTACAGGCCAAATCCAGTCAAAAGGGTAATATGTCAATAGTGCATATATAGGCATATTGTTTGCTGATGGAATCAGTGTGTGGAAACAGGGCTTTCAACTCAACCTGTTTATGCCGATCAGGGTGCTCCATCTAAGCTAGATCCCTCTAAACCTTCCTTGTCCTTGTACATATGCAAGTGTCTTTTAAATGGTGTTGTGGCACCTGCCTCAGCTACATTCTCTGGCAGCTCGTCCCAGACACTCACCATCCTCTGTGTGGAAAAGGTTGCCCCTTGGGTTACTATTAAATCTTTCCCTTCTCGCCTTAAACTTATGTCCTCTGCTTCTCGATTCCCCTACCTTAGGAGACATTGTGCATTCACCCGATCTATTCCCTTCATGATTTTATACACCTTTATAAGATCACCCCTCATCCTCCTGCGCTCCAAGGAATAAAGTCCTAGCCAGCCCAACCTCTCCTTCAAGATCCTGGCAACCATCCTCGTAAATGGATTAAATAATGCAATCACACGTCCAAATTAAAAATGCAATTGAGTTTAATAAACATGAATGCTGCTGGTTAATTACACATATAAGTTATACAAGGCATCAACAGCATCTTCTTGTGCTTAAAACTGTGCAGCTTTGCTGCCGTAACAAGTACTTTGTGTAAGAGTCTTGTGTATTGCACATTTGCAAGAATGCATATTTTGTATTTTATAAAAAGATTCCATATACATATATTCAGATCACCACTCATGGAACAATACTCAAACACCACACAGCATCCCACAGCTGTTTAGATAGAGTCTTGCAAAAAAAAAAAAAACACTGCTTCAAATTCTGGCTGTAGGCAAGACATTTAAAGTAAAACATTTAGTTTTTAACTGACAGAACAAGGCAATGACATGACTAAGATTCTTGATGGCCAACAATTACATTATACTTCACATTATAGATTTATATATATACCCTACCCCCCCCATCAATACAAGTCTTTGTCAATGGCTCTGTGGCTAAGGAGCTTGAGTTCAGGCAACTTCTGCTCAACACCTCAAAAATGTTCTCCACACAAAGAGCATCACTGAATACATTGAGATGCAGAGCAGGAAGAGCAACCCGTTGTCCTGGAATGATGAGTTACAGACTGGATTGAGTGTGGAGAATTATGTGTCTGTATTTGGCAACACTGGGAATCAATGGCACATTTGCAACATGGTGTGTGAAAGGACAGCACTGCAGGTGATTCCTCCAACGTTCAGGTCCTGAGTGGGAGTTTATTTTATCACATTAGGTACCCAAGGCACTGGGATTATACAAATCCCCTCGGGAATAAGTTTACAGTTCCACGGAAAAGTTTCCTGCAATATTTCAGGAGTAGTGGTTTAAATGGCATTTCTACGATTTGCACCGTTGGGGTTTTTTTTTTATTAAGTAAAAAATAAACGTTTTAAACATTTTGCATTAAACGGCTTCAGTCTTTTCAGAACACTTTAATATAAAAAATTATGAAAAGATGTAGTCCTTGGCTGGCAACATTCTGTAGCCGTGTTCTGAGTGAGATGCAGCTCTGGCAATGGAAAATACTACACCGAGCAGATAGATATTTACTGTGTGTGCAATTTGTGGCAATGGATTGGGAGGTGGGATCTCTCAAGATACACTCATGCCTCTTGCAATGTCAGGTTCTCTTGGGCAGCTTACATCCCAGCGGTATGAATATTAACTTCTCTAACTTCAATTAACCCTTGCTTTCCCTCTCTCTTCATCTCTCCCCTCTCGTTCTCAGACCAGTCTGACTGTCCTCCTGATTATATTTTATCTATGTACGCTTCGTTGTCAGCTTCCCCTAGCTAACAATGATCTATTCTATATTTTCCTTGACCTTCGTCCTCTTTGATGTCTCATTTTCACACCTTACCCTTCCTTATCTCTGTCTCCCTCTCCCCTGACTCTCAGTCTGAAGAAGGGTCTCGACCCGAAACCTCGCCCATTCCTTCTATCCAGAGATGCCGCCTGTCCTGCTGAGTTACTCCAGCTTTTTGTGTCTATCAGGGGGAATATAATCTGTACAAATTGCAGCTGGTCAGTATCTTGTTCATTTGAGCAATTGTGTTTTTTAACGGTACATACATCAGCCTCTGCCACCTTTAGGAAGGTTATATCTCAGGACAATTGTTTGAAGAACACAACAGTTCCCTCACCATCCTGGCTGAATTTTCACGATGGGAGAGGGGCTTTGCACCAAATATTCACAGCAACCAGCCTGGCTCTCCAGCGTGAAGAGAAGAGGCTTTGAGGATGCAGGTGCAAACATTTAGCATTTTAAGGCATTAAGAGGAACCAAATGGAAGGCGAGGGATATCTACAAGTGCTCAACCAGTTTTGCAACTAAACCTCCCTAGGAACATACAGATCAAGCGAGGGTGCATTAGGTTGTCCACGGTGCTGATACTCTGCCTCTCACCTCTCCCTCACCTCAGTCAGGGCCCTGGTTATGGACACGGCAACAACACTTTGCAAACCATTCTCACCCACATATCCTGCAGGCAAAGAGCACCAAACAGCAACTAAGAACACCAACCCTGGCATTGTGGAGCATATTCCCAGTAACAGGGAGACGCTACTATTAACAGATTGCGAATGCTGAAATGAAAGTGAGAAAGTCCAGCACCGAGCATGAATTATCTTAAGAGTAAATTACATTTGTTTCATATGAAAGTGGCGCTTGCACAGATCCAGATTGCAAACACTGACCGGCTGTGGGGATGTAAGCGCTGGAATTGGTACAGGCCATCTCGCAATTACACCAGCTGGGAGAAGCAACAACAGTTTATACCACAGCAGCATGGAAGAAGCATAGATATATCATCCTGAGGGAAAGGACAGGAGGTTTAGCACTGGCATTGATGTGTGTGTCACTGCTTGTCCACTAGATGGCCCTGGTGCTCCAGTGGGCATCCCACCCTCCGCTTGTCTCTGTCCATTGCAAACTAGCACAGGAACACACTACAGCACATAGCAGCTGAATATATGCTAACCTCACAGCTCAACGCTAGCCTTGAGAATGGGACAGACGTGCTGGTGGATGGGGAGGAACTGTAGATGCTGCTTTAAACCGTAGACACTGTGCTGGAGTAACTCAGCGGGACAGGCAGCATCTCTGGAGAGTAGGAATGGGTGATGTCTCGGGTCAAGACCCTTCTTAAGCCTCGACCTGAAAAGTCACCCATTCCTTCTCTCCAGAGATGCTGCCTGCTGGCGTATGGGTGGGATACCATGGCTGGTGGGTTAGGGCCTGACCTCCAGTCTGCCATGCCAAATGTCCACTGCCCACAATTAACGGCCCTCAGCTCAACGAACAATCGACATGAACCTTGAACGGTGCTCAATGTAATGGGCAGGACACACACTCACCCTGATGTTTTCACATGAGAAGGAGCGGACTGACAACTTCACAATCATCTTCAGGTGGACATAAAGGTCACCTCATTGCAACAAACCCACCCACACCTCCAGCCCCACTCCGGCCGTTCACGTTGCTGATGACCATTGCTTTTTTATGCAGACTACAATGTGCCAGCTCGCATATCGTTAACCCTGTCGGTTTCTGTGCGATTGTTGTCCTATGAGCTGCTTCAGCTGTTCAAGGACCCGACAGCCCAATTTACTTAAAACATTTTATTTTTTAAACTTCAGTAATCTTTTTGCAATTAAAAATCCTAGACATTCGAAAACTTAGTTTTAAACTTGTAGTAGACTGTAGATCTGTGGTACACAGAGTCACAAACAAGGCACTGCTGGTGAGCATACAAAATAACCCGGAGCTCCAACTGCTAATGTCACAATGACCATTAAAGTATTACATTCAAGTTGGCAAACAATGATTCAAGTGAAAACAGAGTCTATATAAATCTCAAAATGTGATGTACACAAGGGATTACATCCCAGCCTTTGGTACAATGTCGAACTCTTTGCCACAGATGGCTGTGGAGGCCAAGTCAATGGAAAATGTTAAGGCAGAGATATGGATTCTTGATTAGTACAGGTGTCAAGGGTTATGGTGAGAAGGCAGGAGAATGGGGTGAAGAGGGAGTGATCAGCTATGATTGAATGGCAGAGTGGACTCGATGGGCCGAATGGCCTAATTCTATTATAACCTGTGAACATGGTGGTATCTAGTGAGCAAGCCAAGATCTCCACCTGCCTAGTCTGCTGGGGGGGAGGGAGAGTAGCTTCAGAGCACAGGAAAAGTTCAGCAAACTATTTGTCCAAAACACAACTTTGCTTCCAGAAACTGAGACCAATTTAACAGGAGAATTAGTCGACTAAAGGCAAGCTAAGCCCAGGGAAACAATGTCATGTTCCCAACTTTAATAATGGTTTCATTAATCAGGAGTGCCTCACTTGAGAATATACAGGAGGCAAAATGAAAACAGTAGAGGTTAAAAGCAAAGTTTCGGGGTGAAAGAGTCCTTACATTCATTGTCCCAGACAACATCGCCCTAACTTTCATTCTTCTGAATTCACAATAGGGACAGAAATTAAATCAAAGAATCAGAAGACACTGGGTGCCAGCAGGCTAATTCTTTAAATAAAAATGATACTGAAAGGTGACATTCACTTGCAGGGTGGGTTTATGGAGTCGGGACTCGAAATTCTCTCTCTACACATATTTTCATCATCTTTAGCTCAGAGTTCCAGCATCTGCAGGATTTGTGATTTGGAAACTTGCCCCAAATATCAGGACAAATGAGTGCTCATGTTTCTGTTTGCTGCCCAATCACCTTCCCCGTTTGCTGCCTGTATCACACGCACACAGGACGTAATGCGGGCTCAAAGTGTTCAGCCAACAGTGGCCACACCTAGCCTGCACCTTGATCTACAACCACTTTATGGCTAAAGTTTGCAGGCCTTGGATTTTAAACTCATCAGCAAACAAAAAAAGCTGCTGTTGGAACAAGGAATCAGTCAGCATCCTGCCAATCTCTTTTGTACTCGAAACTCATTACTTGCTGAAATAACACCCATATGTGTTATGGGGATAACACCATTTCAGTAAAATAGGGACATATTTTAAAAAATTCAGGTCATTGTCATTACTTGCAAGCACTGAAAATCATTGAGCATTGAGATGTGGAAACAAGGAACTGCAGATGCTGGCTTACAATAAAGGACACAAAGTGCTGGAGTAACTCAGCAGATCAGGCAGCATCTCTGGAGATGTGTCGGATTGGGACCCATCTTCAGACTGAAGGATCGCAACCCAAAATGCCACCTATCCTTGTTCTCCAGAGATGTTGCACGACCTGCTGAGTTACACCAGTACTCGGTGTCCAGTATTGATTGGGTTCCAAGCCGATCAAAGTGTATCAGAAGGAAAAGTCTCCTGGGTTTAGCTCAATACCACGATGATAGATGTTTCTGCCACTGAGACTAGAGGCCGGGAGAACCTTCAAGGAGCAGAGTCGTGGACCTTCCACGTTAATCAGTGCATGCTGTTTTCAGAGCCAACTCGTTGTCCCAAGGACATACATCTACATCACAATACAGACGCACGCCACTGCAATCTTTGAATAGAAGCAAGGAGCTGAATGAGCCTTCAAACTGGAGGGCAAACGGACTTGAACTAAACCAATCCACATTTTCTCCCCTGATGTCACACAGACAGACTATCCTAAACAAGGACCATGTTATTAGGATTTGACATTTCGTTCTGTTCTGGCCCAAACAACCTTAAATCGGAAAATGTCCCCAGTTTAAAATTGAAATTGTTAACATTCACAGTAACCTCTCAGTTTTAATACTGCATTTATATCTTTAAAAAGTCTGCACACAGACGTCTTTTTTTTTTACATTCTGTACAGCGATTGTTAATAGAATTGCAACTTAGGAATGTTTAAGAGGATATAAAGATTGCGAGGGAAGTTTGTGGATTGGAGGGAGTGGTGGGGGAGGGGTGGGGGCAGTGGTGAGCTCCAAATGCCCACAGTCCTGTAATGAAAGGAGAGAGGACCACATACCCTGGCTGACCAGTACATGGTGGAACAATTACAATTTACAAAAGAAAAAAACCACAAATATAATTTCTGGACGTACGTAGGTCCGATAAAGAAATCACACACAAAGTGGGTGTGAAATGAAGTAACAGGGGACAGAAGGGTGGAGCTCTCACTGTTTTACATACATCTTGTTCACCTGTTTGTCTGACCCCCCGCTGTTCCTTCTGCTTGTCATTCCCCCACCAACAGTAACCCACATTTGCTGTGGACAAGTACTTGGCATCGAGCACACTGCCCTTTGAAGCAGACCTGCAGTCAGCTGCAGTAACTGGGCTGGCATCCTCCTTCTCACCGCCGCTACTTCCCACCGGTCTACTTGGACAGCCGGCTGATGACGCGGATCAGTGCGGCGTTCTCATCCTTCAGCCTCTGGTTGTCCACCTTCAGGTCTGTCAAGATCTATGGGCACGCGCAGAGAAAACACAACGGAGTTTTGCACTGTTTCACAGCATTTGACAGCACTGGGCCTCCTCTCGCTGGAGTTTAGAAGGTGGAGGAGGACCTCATTGAATAATGAATGGCATAGATAGAGTGGATTCATAGAAACATAGAAATTAGGTGCAGGAGTAGGCCATTCGGCCCTTCGAGCCTGCACCGCCATTCAATATGATCATGGCTGATCATCCAACTCAGTATCCCGTACCTGCCTTCTCTCCATACCCTCTGATCCCCTTAGCCACAAGGGCCACATCTAACTCCCTCTTAAATATAGCCAATGAACTGGCCTCGACTACCCTCTGTGGCAGAGAGTTCCAGAGATTCACCACTCTCTGTGTGAAAAAAGTTCTTCTCATCTCGGTTTTAAAGGATTTCTCCCTTATCCTTAAGCTGTGACCCCTTGTCCTGGACTTCCCCAACATCGGGAGCAATCTTCCTGCATCTAGCCTGTCCAACCCCTTAAGAATTTTATAAGTTTCTATAAGATCCCCTCTCAATCTCCTAAATTCTAGAGAGTATAAACCAAGTCTATCCAGTCTTTCTTCATAAGACAGTCCTGACATCCCAGGAATCAGTCTGGTGAACCTTCTCTGCACTCCCTCTAGGGCAATAATGTCCTTCCTCAGATTTGGAGACCAAAACTGTACGCAATACTCCAGGTGTGGTCTCACCAAGACCCTGTACAACTGCAGTAGAACCTCCCTGCTCCTATACTTCAATAGATAAGGTTCAATTGTTGGGTATTAATGGTGGAGTAGCAAGATGGATTCAACAGTGGCTGAATGGGAGATGCCAGAGAGTAATGGTGGATGGCTGTTTGTCAGGTTGGAGGCCGGTGACTAGTGGGGTGCCACAGGGATCTGTGTTGGGTCCACTGTTGTTTGTCATGTACATCAATGATCCGGATGATGGTGTGGTAAATTGGATTAGTAAGTATGCAGATGATACAAAGATAGGTGGTGTTGTGGATAATGAAGTAGATTTTCAAAGTCTACAGAGAGATTTATGCCAGTTGGAAGAGTGGGCTGAAATTATGGCAGATGGAGTTTAATGCTAATAAGTGTGAGGTGCTACATCTTGGCAGGACAAATCAAAATAGGGCGTACATGGTAAATGGTAGGGAATTGAGGAATGCAGTTGAACAGAGGGATCTAGGAATAACTGTGCACAGTTCCCTGAAGGTGGAATCTCATGTAGATAGGGTGGTAAAGAAAGCTTTTGGTGTGCTGGCCTTTATAAATCAGAGCATTGAGTATAGAAGTTGGGATGTAATGTTAAAATTGTACAAGGCATTGGTGAGGCCAATTCTGGAGTATGGTGTACAATTTTGGTCGCCTAATTATAGGAAGGATGTCAACAAAATAGAGAGAGTACAGAGGAGATTTACTAGAATGTTGCCTAGGTTTCAGCAACTAAGTTACAGAGAAAGGTTGAACAAGTTAGGTCTTTATTCTTTGGAGCGCAGAAGGTTAAGGGGGGACTTGATAGAGGTCTTTAAAATGATGAGAGGGATAGACAGAGTTGACGTGGATAAGCTTTTCCCACTGAGAGTAGGGAAGATTCAAACAAGAGGACATGACTTGAGAATTAAGGGACAGAAGTTTAGGGGTAACATGAGGGGGAATTTCTTTACTCAGAGAGTGGTAGCTGTGTGGAATGAGCTTCCAGTGAAGGTGGTGGAGGCAGGTTCGATTTTATCATTTAAAAATAAATTGGATAGTTATATGGACGGGAAAGGAATGGAGGGTTATGGTCTGAGTGCAGGTAGATGGGACTAGGGGAGAATACGTGTTCGGCACGGACTAGAAGGGCCGAGATGGCCTGTTTCTGTGCTGTAATTGTTATATGGTTATATATGGATGAGGAGAGGATGTTTCCACTGGTGGGAGAGTCTAGGACTAGAGGTCACAGCCTCAGAATTAAAGGGTGTTCTTTTAGAAAGAAGGTGAGGAGGAGCTTCTTTAGTCAGAGGGTAGTTAATCTGTGGAATTCATTGCCACAGAGGGCTGTGGAGGCCAAGTCAGTGGATATTTTTACGGCAGAGATAGACAAATTCTTGATTAGAACGGGTGTCAATGGTTATGGGGAGAAGGCAGGAAAATGGGATTAGGAGGCAGAGATCAGCCATGATTGAATGGCGGAGTGGACTCGATGGGCCGACTGGCCTAATTCTACTCCTATAACATGTGAACTATTCTGGTTACCTAGTGTTGCTGATTATCAACTTATGGTATGATTGATAATGGTGTACGTGTCTGTGTGTTGTTGCATCACGAGGCTGCTAAACTGCAGCCAGCTTTCTCTGTCCGCCGTATCCTACCTGATCTCCCGGTTGCTATGCACTTTACTCCCTCTCCCATTCCCACACTGACCTTTCTGTCCTGGGCCTCCTCCACTGTCAGAGTGAGGCCCCACGCATCAATTAGTTTAATCCTCATCAATTAGTTTAAAATAAAGATTCACAGAAGTCATCTAAAATTCCTCATTTCCTTTAGTGCAGTCATAGTCACACAGCCTAGATACAGGCCCTTCGGCCCAACTTGCCCATGCTGACCAACATGTCCCAGCTACACTAGTCCCACCTGTCTGCATCCCTCTAAACCTGTCCTATCCATGTACCCGTTTAAATCTTTCTTAAACAATGGGATAATCCCAGCTTAAACTACATCCTCCGGCAGCTCGTTCCATACACCCACCACCCATTGCGTAAAAAAGTTACCCCTCAGGTTCCGATTAAATCTTTCCCTCCTCTCCTAAACCTATGTCCTCTGGTTCTCAATTCACCTACCCTGGGCAAGAGACTCTGTGCATCTACCCGATCTAATCCTCCACCTTGTGCTTTAAGTAACCATATTACTGAGAACTGTGTCTACTTCAACACCCAGAACAACTATGCTGCTATGAATCGGTCTTCATCCATTTAGTTACCTTTAGCCTCTCCTCCAGTTCAGCTGTCCTTCTTTCAAACGCCCTTCGTTCCTGTTTTATAAAGACAGACACTGATCATTGAGGGTATAATATTTTGCCCACTGGTAAATAATGCTAACCAAATTAAATGACCACCCTGTCCCATAGCCGTCAGAAGACAATGATCATTTGAGTCACTGTGCGGATATCTGCTCCTTCAAAGAGCAGCTTGCAATGTGCTTCCCACACATTTTACCCAGCATGCCAATTTTATTTTAGATCCTCCAGAAATACAACTACGTTTCAAAGAATCATCCAGCACAGACACGAGCCCTTCGGCCCATCATGTCCATGTTGACCACTCCAGCACAGACACGGGCCCTTCAGCCCATCATGTCCATGTGGACCACTCCAGCATACCATTAATCAGCACACAGTATATGAGCAAAACACCAAGTCCTGGAGGAACTCATTGGGTCAGGCAGCATCTGAGGTGGGAATGGACATACAACCGTCCAAGTTGCGATCCTTCTGAAGTGGGGTCCTGACCCAAAAGGGCATCAGTCCACCCCCCCCTCCCCCTCCACAGATGCTGCCTGGCCCACCCAGTTCCTCCAGCACATTTACATTTGCCCAACATCCAGCATCTACAGTTTCTTGCATCTCCAGACAACCCAATGGTTTGTAAGTGTTAGCTAAGTTAATATTTTAAGTTTTACTAATAATGGGGCAAAAATAATCACTTTTCACCATCTAATGGAATATACTAAAGAGCAGCAATTTTACACGGCCACTTTGGAGAGGTGTTAAAAATATATATTTATTCATAGTTACACTTTCTAGAATAGTGTGTTTTGTAGGGTGTATATACAAAATGTGTAAGAAGGAACTGCAGATGCTGGTTTACACCGAAGATAAGACACAAAATGCTGGAGTAACTCAGAGGGTCAGGCAGCATCTCTGGAGACAAAGAATGGGTGACATTTCAGGTTGGGATCCTTTATCAGACTGAGAGTCAAAGAGGGGAAAACTAGAGGTGTGGAAAGGTATAGGACAGATGAGAGCCTGCATCGTTGATTCAGGAACGGTGGAGCCCACAATGGTCCATTGTTGGCTGGGGACGAGATGATAACAAAGGAACACCAACAGTGAAATTAGCAGGAGGACTAGGATGGGGGGAGAGATGGAGAGAGAGGGGATGCAAAGGTTACTTGAAGTTAGAGAAATCAATATTCATGCCGCTGTGTTGTAAACTGCCCAAGGGGAGTTTAAGGTGCCTGGCCCACTGAGTTACTCCAGCATGTCTATGTTTTCAGTGTCAGTTTTCCTCGCATTTTGTGGAAACGACATGATAAATTGCCACACCAACATTGACACGGGAAGTTGAGTTTGAGGACTTACAAATCTCTCCAGCTCCAGCCGTGCAGGCTGGTCTCCACGTTGCTGCCTCTAAACATGGACACAATGAAAACACCCGTCAGAAACAAACCAGACAGCAGTACACACGACGGGCAGCACGTGCCGCAGCGCTACAGTTGCTGCCTTACAGCGCCAGAGACCCGGGTTCCATCCCGACTACGGGCACTGTCTGTACGGAGTTTGTACATTCTCCCCGTGATCTGTGTGGGTTTTCTCTTGAGATCTTCGATTTCCTCCCACACTCCAAGACGTGCAGGTTTGTAGGTTAATTGGCTTATGTGTGGGAATTGCTGGTCGGTGTGAACTCGGCGGGCCAAGGGGCCCATATCTCTAAACTAAACACTGCTCGGCACGTCCCCAACACAGAGGTTGTGCTACACCCCACACAGATTGTCGTTGCACAAGCAGCTACAACGTACATCTCTACACGGGGTAGGTAGTTGAGGGAGGATGAAGAGAGGAAGAGGGGTGGTTTTGGTTCGTGACCTAAAATTGGAGGATTCATTGTTCATATCGTAGATACAAAAAGCTGGAGTAACTCAGTGGATCAGGCAGCATTTCTGGAGAGAAGGAATGGGTGAGGTTTCAGGTCGAGACCCTTCCTCTCTCGCTCACTCATTGTTCACTATGTTGTGAACTACCCACGTGGAATATGAGCTACTGTTGCTCCAGCTTGTGTGGCCTCATTCTGGCAATGGAGGAGGCCCAGGACAGAATGGAAAGGGGAGTTAAAGTGAATAGCAACCGGGAGATCCAGCAGGCCTCAGTGTTTGGCGAAACGGTGACAAGGTCTAAGCCTGATCGCGCTGACAGGGAACACCAGATGCAGTACATGTTAGAGGGGAAGCACATGAACCTCTGTCTCATCCTGTGAAACAGCGAGGCAGATTTAAAGTGAGCATTCAAGACCACCGCTGGAGTGATGTGTTGTGTTTTGTTGGGCCATTGTACAAGTTATGTTTGTGACCAAACAGCAGAGAGGCGGGTAACTAACATGCACACCAACGACTGGGACCACGGCAGTAACGGCAGTGGGGCCAGCAACATTCTTACCTTCATCACCCTCTCCAGCTCACGGTTGGCCTGTGAGAGGTAATACTGTGCATCTCGTAGCTGCTCCTTGAGCCTGACATTCTCCGACAACACCATCTCGTACATCTAAATGGAGCAACAGTACACAACATCTCATGTGGTGCGCCAGTTTAGCAGGCAGTGTAACCCCGCAAGCCCTTGCATTCGTACAGCACCCTATCGCAACAACGCATCCATGGATTAGTTCAAATATATCTACTCATTACATTTAGTGACTTTTAAGGTGCTAATGCACAGGCAATTGTAATAACAAACGTCCAAACATCAAAAACACCCATAATACGCAGTTTTGTTTGATGTAGATGATTAAGGAGGAAACGAGCATGAAACTTGGTGGTGGGTCTTTAACGAGCAGCTCATGGGGGAACTGATCTCACCTTTAAGACGTCAACTGTTAGTGTGCTGGGAAGTGACCAAGGCTGCACATCACAGCCTGCACGGAGGCATGAAATGTTGCCCCTCTGACCCAGTGACGGGGAACACCCACAAATATCCAGTGCATGCAGTTAGCGAGCTCAGTTTGAATGCTCTTGGTTTGGTTACTGTGGCTTCACCAGTCCCAGTGAAACTCCAGGCACAGTGGGTGCTGTCTGTACGGAGTTTGCACGTTTTCCCCGTGACCTGCATGGGTTTTCTCCGAGATCTTCGATTTCCTCCCACACTTCAAAGACATACAGGTTTGTAGGTTAATTGGCCTGGCAAATGTAAAAATTGTCCCTAGTGTGTGTAGGATTGCGTTAGTGTTGGCGTAGGATAGCTGGTTGTCGCGGACCCAGTGGGCCGATTTCCGCGCTGTATCTCTAAACTAAACTCAGTCAGTAACAATGATGTACATGCTTACCTTCCTGAAGTCCCCATTACTGTCTGCTCTGGCCCCTGTACTGTGCAGGGAATGAATCCCGACTCTGCTCTCAATCCAATCACCCATCTGGTCAGCTGGAAGCGAGCTACACTTGGCATCAAGCAGAGAGAAGATTTAGTTTATTGTCACATGTACCGAGGTACAGTGAAAAGCTTTTGTTACATGCTATCCAGTCAGCGGAAAGACAATACATGATTAGGGTTGGGATTATTGGAGTTTCCACTGACAGCGGCCCCACAGGTGAGAGGGGAACACACCACTTATAGCAGCATCACAGTACATCCGAGCGCAGGACTCAAGAACTTCAGAAAACCCAGATAAACACATCCAGCATAATAACTCCCAAATAATTCAGCTATACAATTCTAGCTTCATCATTTTATACAATTCTCCAACATTATCATTTAATGTTTGCTCATTCAAGTTTAGTGCAAGACTGCAACAATACTGTCACCATTGCAATGAAATGTGAAAGAACCATAACTCTGGTCAGGTCATGCAGGAGCCAGTAGCTGCTGTCTCTACCACAGCTTGGAGTGGTGTTCAGCAGCTCGGCTAAGTGAATGTCAGAGGGTGGACGGGAAAACCACAGAGGCACGGGGCTGCAGCGAGACCACGGTGGGGACAGGACAGGTCAGAGTCATACAGTGATACCGTATGGAAACAGGCCCTTCGGCCCAACGCCCACACCAGCCAACATGTCCCATGTACACTAGTCCCACCTGCCTGCATTTGCCCCATATCCCTCCAAACCTGTCCTATCCATGTACCTGTCTAACTGTTTCATTAACGTTGGGATAGTACCTGCCTCAACAACCTCCTCTGGCAGCTTGTTCCAAGCACCCTTTCTGTGAAAAAGTTACCCCTCAGATTCCTATTAAATCTTTTCTCCTTCACCTTAAACCGATGTCCTGTGGTCCATCTGTGCGAGTACCCGATCTACTCTCTCATAGTTTTACACAGGTGCTGGCAGGAGAAGGGGGCGAGCAGGGTAAAGGCACAGGAACTGCAATCTTCACAGCAGTCAGGAAGTTACTCATTTAGATTGGCGTGAAGAATACAGAGGTTGATACAAATGCAATCATGATAAACGCTCTTGCCTGTGTGTTGGGGTATCCAAGCTGTTCATCTGCTCCGTGCCATCCTCCTGAAACACAGCAACACAGAAAACAGGTTCAACAAACCCAACATTGAATTCTCCAATTTCAAATAACCTCTCCAATTTTTGTCTACGTTCACTTTACCCATGTCCCTCGCGGTCTTGTACCTCAATAAGGTCACCCCTCAGCCTCCTACGCTCCAAAAAATATAACTCCCAAGGGATTAGCTGTCTGCAGCAGGTGGTCTATTATTTTAAACAGTGACCCTTGGAACTAGTCTCCTGTCCACAACCAGCCTCTCCAGACCACTCAGGTTGACCTGTGACAACCAAGTCATCTCTCGTTCTCCAGCCCAGCCTATCTAAACTTCCCTCATAATATAACCTGCCTATTCCAGATATTAATCCCATCATCTTTTTCTGAACTGCTTCCAACGTTCTTGACAATTAACGATGCATTTGGAAAACCAACAATCGAGATAAAGGCTTCAAATTACATCACGTTACGCAATACAATCTGAAAGCATGGAAGATGACAAGTAAAGGAATGAGGAACCTCGTGGCAAATGATACAAGATCTCTCCTCTGCCAAGTACTCTGTTACTAAACGTTACATGAAGAATTACACAGAACAGAGGCGACAATCTAACACAGTTGTGCTAGTGATAGGAGTCACTCTTAACAAGCAGGGATTTGTTCATCCCTGTAATTCAATCCACCATTTTCCTAGAATCAAGCATCATTTGCAAATACCTGAAGCGGCCACAGCACTAGCAAACTGAATTAGGCTCTCAGGAAAAAAGTAACAATGCAAATTATACCGCAGAAAACACAAAGCCAGTGTTGAACCTGGGTTTCCTGCACTGTGAGGCAGCATGTCTACACTCCCTGCTACCAAAGAAAACAGACCATTGCCCAGTGAGGTGACTGTTCTTAGCCCAACGTACAAAATAAACTATTAGCGTCTGGTTTAGTTTAGTTTAGAGTTACAGCGCAGAATCAGGCCCTTCGGCCCAGAGTCCACACCGACCAGTGATCTCTGCACACTAACACTATCCTACACACATTATGGTAATTTTACATTTACACCAAGCCAATTAACATACAAACTTCTACGTCTTTGGAGTGTGGGAGGAAACTGGAGCACCTGGAGAAAACTCACGCAGCTCACGGGGAGAACGTGCAAACTCCATACAGACAGCACTCATAGTCAGGATGGAACCCAGGTCTCTGGCACTGTGAGGCAGCAACTCTACTGTTGCACCACCCTGCCGCCCTTATGTGCCGACCATACCGTCTAGTACATTAAACAAAGCTTCCTTGGATCAACCTCAGCCCCAATGGTACAAGGACACTGTTCCATCACACCAAGGTTTCACGGTCAGTTTATTGTCACATGTACCAGTTAAGGTACCGTGAAATAGGAGTTACCAGAGTTCACCATTCAGTGAGTACAAGTCAGGGCAAGTGCAGGATCTGCAGCAGCAAAGTATTTCAGCAGATTCCAGTCGCCTGAACACGCTGGATGATGAAATCTCAGGGCAACTGGCCCAGGAAAGTGTGGCTCGGCAGTTACGATTCACACCTGGAGAAGTGGTCAACTGGAGAGGATGGGCCTGCTGGGTCATGTAGTGGCTAGAGAAACATGTGCTGTACAGCTCCTGTGTAAAGCTGCTCACACCAGGAAACACAACCTCTCAGATTGCTTCCACTGGGCAGAGAGGGCTGCAAATCCCATACCTAGACAATTCACAATGACGTACATCGTAGAGAATGGGAACATTACAGTTCTGGAGGGACTGCCCTGCACAGGCGACTCAGGGCCTCCCTAACATCTGGTGCCCAGGTCACACCACCCATTCATTCAGCCCCTGTCAGATGGGTAGTGTATTCTGTAAACATACAGAATAGTGAAAGGCTTGGATAGAGTAGGTGTGGAGAGGAAGTTTCCACTAGTGGGAGAGTCTAGGAACAGAGGTCACAGCCTCAGAATTAAAGGACGTCCCTTTAGGAAGGAGATGAGGAATTTCTTTAGTCAGAGGGTGGTGAATCTGTGGAATTATTTGCACCAGACGGCTGTGGAGGCCAAGTCAGTGGATATTTTTAAGGCAGAGATAGATTCTTGATTAGTACGGGTGTCAGAGGTTATGGGGAGAAGGCAGGAGAATGGGGTTAGAAGGGAGAGATAGATCAGCCTGGTGAAGTAGACTTGATGGGCCGAATGGCCATATGAGCATATACACAGGACTCCAGCTCACCTCCTCTGTGGAATCTGCCTTGCCGGTAAACCTGCGCTCTTTCCTGGCTTTCCGCCGGTCTCGCACAGACAGCCGGTTCCGACTGTTGTAGTCCGCGTCTCCCTCTTCCCGTCTGTCACTTTCCAACTCCGCGCCTGTAAGCAAAAGGAATTCCTCCGTTCACAGTAACTGCCCTCACACAAAGCAAATCTTCAACTAGAGAAACAGCATGGAAACAGGTCCTTCGGCCCACCCAGTCCACACCGACCAGCGATCACCCAATCACACTCATCATATGTTATCCCACATTACAATCCACTCCCTACACACAAGAGGCAACTTACAGAGGGCCTATCCATGTACCCTCATGCCTGCCCTATCCATGTACCCTCATGCCTGCCCTATCCATGTATCCATAATCTGGGGAAAAGTTTCTGCAGTCAACATTATCCACCCCCCTCAATTATATATACCCCAATCATGTTCCCCTCTCTGCTCCACAGAAAGCAGAGCCAGCCTCTCCAGATAATTGTCATGCTCCATCCCAGGCAAGACCCTGTCATCCCCTAAATAAATAACTTTGTGATGTTATTTCAGATTACCTGTATCGGCGTCCTGAAATGAAACTGTCGGAGTAGAATGTCTGGAGTGTGTAGGAGCAAGCGCCGAGCCAGAGTTACCAACGCCCGTGGTGACGGGTCTCAGCCGACTGGCCGCATCCTGTGGAGGCAGAACGCACACGCACGCACAGACATAAAACACAGACATATACACTTTGTTTAGTCCGAGACTTAGTAGCAAAGAAATAATAAAAGCTCATTAGTGTAGGAAGGAACTGCACATGCTGGTTTAAACCAAAGATAGGCATTAAATGCTGGAGTAACACAGTGGGACAGGCAGCATCACTGGATGGAAGGAATGGATGACATTTCGGGTCGAGACCCTTCTTCAGACTCCGAGTTACTCCGGCATTTTGTAGCTATTTGAGAATAAATAGTTACTATGCCTGAAAAGTTGAGCAAGAATCACTGACTGGATTTGAATACTCTGCTCTGGAAAACATGCCACAGCATGCTACTGGACGTGAGCTTCCCCACTTAGACTGGTAACGCTGGTGAGACAGCAACGTTGATTTTACTCTAAGCAAATACTCCAATCTGGACTCAACCCCAGACCTGAACAGCAGGGTCTAAAGCTACCACCTGGGTAGACTCCATCCTTGGGGAGACTTTTTCAGACATTTAAAAAAAAAAAATCAACTGCACATTTACAGCTCAAACTTGCAGGCAAGAAAATTCTATAATCTAGAAACAGAACCAGAAGTCGGCAATTCAAGCAGCACCTGTGGAGGTAGGTGCTGCAATTTGACACCTTGGGTGGAGAGCCTGCATCAGGACCGTGCGGAGGGGGGGGGGGGGAACGGGACAGACTGGTGGTGGTCAGCTGTAGGACGGGGAAAGGGTGGTGGACACAGGCTGGTAGGTAATGGGTGGAGTCAGATGGGGAGGTGGATGATGGGCAGATGGAACCGGGGGGGGGGGGGGGGGGGGGGGGGGGGGGGGGGGGGGGAGTAAAGGAAAAATAAAACTAGGTGGCTGGGCGAGTGGATGTGGGCAACTGGGAATTGGGAAATTGAGAGTTCACACCACTGGATTGTAAGCTACACACCTTGTCCTCACTCAATGAACTCCTTTCCTTCTTGCCCTCGTTCTCCTTCACTTCTTCTCTCCTTTCCAGTTGCTCTTGGGTTTTCTTCTCAGTAGAAATACCAAGGGTCTTCTCAGCCTCCTTTAGATCTGTCAGTGTGACCCCCTGCAGACAAAAGCACACAGACATTGAGAATAAATGTTTCTTTCCTGAAATACCCACATGTAACCCCATATTGATCTGAAATTTGATCAATGCCAAATGCTACTCCAAATCCTGAGAAACAGAAGGGATTTTGAGAGGGGGGGGGGGGGGGGGTTTAATGGACAATCTGTCAGCAGGTCTTCTACCCCCCCCCCCCCCCCCCCCCCCCCGAGGACAAACGGTGAGAATGAAACTGAGTGTGATCCTTTTTCATTTTCTTAAACTTGATCTCAGTTTTATTAAGAATAAGGGGTCGGCCATTTAGGACTGAGATGAGAAAATCCTTTCCACCCAGAGAGTTGTGAATCTGTGGAATTCTCTGCCACAGAAGGCAGTGGAAGCCAATTCACTGGATGTTTTCTAGAGAGAGTTAGATTTAGCTCTATAGGGCTAACGGGATCAAGGGATATGGGGAGAAAGCAGGAACGGGGTACTGGTTTAGGATGATCAGCCATGATCATATTGAATGGCGGAATGCCCTACTCCTGCACCTATTTTCTATGTTCTGAGCAGTGTCCCACTCAAAATACCACTAGGCTGTTCAAATATCAGTCATTCGAAGCGTTTCTTTCAAATTTTTCACTTTTTCTTGAAATAAATGTGTTAATTAATTCTCCTTTCAAATACAAAGCAATATTGGGAATGATGACAGCTATTCCAAAGGACAGTCAAAGTGATAGTTGGCGGATTGCACCGTGCTATTAGGTCATGTTCAGCAGCTGCAGTTAAAGTGTAAATGGAGCTGGTGGTATTTGACTCAATGACATGGCGTCAGCAATGCTGGAGCAGTCAGCACGGACCTGTGTCGATCGCCGGGACTGTCGGGCATGTCGCGAGCGAGCCTTCCTCTGCGATTCCGACTCCTCGTCACGTACCGGGGTGAGGTACAATCTGCAAAAAACAGATGAGGATTTCAAACAAATATACTGGGATAGCTTGAGGAAGTCAAAGGATTCCTTCTAACAGTTTCACAATTCAAGGGCACGAGGGAATTAATTTAGGTATAAGAGGGTGTCGTAGAATCATACAGCTTGGAAAAAGGCCCTTCGGCCCAACTTGCCCACGCCGACCATCATGCCCCAGCTACACTAGTCCCACCTGCTTGCGTTTTGGCCCATATCCCTCTAAACCTGTCCTATCCATGTACCTGTCTAACTGCTTTTTAAATGATGGGATAGTCCCTGCCTCAACTCCCTCTTCTGGCACCCACCATCCTTTGTGTGAAAATGTTACCCCTCAGATTCTTATTAAATGTTTGAACCTCTGACCACTGGTCCCTTATGCAAGGATTACTTGTATAAACAATGCAAGCAGGTTGTAATGTAGCCCTATTCTCACTCCTCCACACTGAAGCTCATGCCACAACCCATGGCCTGCCTCGTATGTCATGCTCACACCTCTATCGTCAAGGTGAAGTATAAGCATAAGCCTAGAATCGTGGCGAGACTGACTTTGTACAGTAAAGCACTCCTACGCTCCAAACAAAAGATTTACTTGCCAGAATAAAATATTGGCCAGAATGTTTGGGAAGAAACAGCAGACGTTGGTTAAAGATACACGGAATATATAGACATGTTTGCAGGTACTGTGGGTTTACTCCACAATGGAAGATTGAATGGAATAGTCAGTCCTGCATTCCCTGGAGTTTGATAATCTTATTGAAATTTACAAATTGTTTATTGTGCTCAGTTTGGTCGATACAGAGATGGTGTTTCTCAAACGAAGAATTTTAGACCAGAGATCATAGCATGAGCACAAGGTGCACTGACACAAGGAGACATTTCTTCATTTAGAGGCTGGTGTCTCCTTGCCAATCTCTACCCCAGAGGATTAGGGAGGCTCAGTTGTACAGAAAATTGATAGATCGGGGTACTGAGAAAATCAAACAGCATTTAGGCAGAAATCACCCTTGTACGTGAGTGCAGAGCATGCATGGGGCCAGACGGGGTACTCTTGCCCCTTGTTCATGTTCTTGTATCAGCCTCAGATTAATAAACTGTTAAGCCCGACTTCCATTTCCTCTTGAACATTCTGTAACCATCTTGCACTTCCCTTTCATGCAGTTACTTCCCTATTTTACCCTTTAATCTATCGGCTTCGCTCACAAACAGTGATAAGACACTTGTTGTTCAACACCTCTGCTTTTCTCTGCCATACAACTTGCTATTTTGTTCTCTACCTGTCACCAACTGCCCTGCTAAACCTCTGCTTTGTGCTGGGTGGAAAACTATCGACCGTTCCAAGAGAGGCCGCCAATCTCAAACCTCTCGCTCTCTGTAGACGTGACCTGATGAGTATTCTGCCTGTTTTTATGTTTCCATCATCATTTGCTTTAGCGTGTATCTGCCAACTTGCGTAAGATGATCCTTACTTGCGCCTCTCTTTAAAGTCGACGTTGCTAGTTGGAGTAGTGGTTTCTCCTTGTTGGCAGTTTGGGTCTTTCACTTTCTGGTATGTAGAGCTACAAGTACACACAGAAGTGGTTTAGAAAATAAATATAAGAAACATAATCAAATAAAAACAAAATTAAAATGCTGGAAATACGCAGGTCACAGGGTCATCTGTGGAGAGAGAATCAGAGTTAACATTTCAGGTTAAATGACCTGGACTTGATAAAGTTAGAGATCATTAATGTTCTATGTGGCAGAGAACGAGGGTTGGAAGGGTTCAAGAAGGAACTGCAGATGCTGGAAGGTCGAAGGTACACAAAATTGCTGGAGAAACTCAGCGGGTGCAGCAGCATCTATGGAGCGAAGGAAATAGGCGACGTTTCGGGCCGAAACCCTTCTTCAGACTGGTTGGAAGGGGATGTGTTTAGTTTAGAGATACAGCGCTGAAACAGGCCCTTCGGCCCACCAAGTCCGCACCGACCAGTGATCCCCGCACACTAATACTGTCCTACACACACTAGGGACAATTTACATTCATACCAAGCCAATTAACCTACAAATCTGTATGTCTTTGGAGGAAACCGAAGATATCAGAGAAAACCCACGTGGTTACGGGGAGAACGTACGGACTCCGTACAGACAGCACCCGTGGTTGGGATCGAACCCAGATCTATTGTGCTGTAAGCGCTGTAAGGCAGCAACTCTACCGCTGCGCCACCGTGCCGTCCTGTGGGAGGGTGAAGAGCAAGAGACGGGAGGTCACAAGCTGTGATGCAAATTGAGAACGTTTGTTCATGGGGAATCTGGATAAATCAGGGAGAGAGGAGCAGAAGGATATACTCAAGAGTGGGATACGAAGGGGGAGGAGAAAGATGCTGAGCACAAACACTGGCAGAGCCAAGCTTTAATATTTTAACAACATGGATGAATACATTTAAAGCTGCTGTGGAAGGGGAAAGAAAATAAACAGGAGAAATGATCAGAACAAGGAGCTGATAGGATGGGATTCAAATGTTCACGTCATAGGAACAGAATTAGGCCATTCGGCCCATCGAGTCTACTCCGCCATTCAATCATGGCTGATCGCTGCCTCCTAATCCCATTTTGCTGCCTGCTCCCACCCGTACTAACCAAGAATTCGTCTACCAATGGAGTGGAAAGAGGGTGACGTGGAGATTCACAACAGCAGACCTGATTGGCCAAGGGAACAGCTGTAGCATCACAAGGACGGATAACCAAGGAGTTTTAAAACCGGGAGATCAGGCCACGTATAACACTACTAACTGAAACAAGTGGTGCTAGGGCCGATTAAACAAGAGCATATTGTTGAATAGCGACCTGGAATGCAGCATCGTACGGAAGGTGGACCAATGTGGCTCAGCTCCCCACTCACCTCACTAGCTGTTCAGCACAAGTCTCAGGCACACTCAGCGATCGCCCGATTGGTGTTGGAGGCACTCGAGCCAGCCGCGGTTCCGCCACATCTTTGCCCTGTGGAGTTACATTTCACACGTCACATCATTTTAAATTCACACTTTGTAATTGATATACGACACAATAGAACTCTATTTATCCCAGGCGGGAAATTGATCTGCCAAACAGTCATAAATCACAAGGTACATGAAACATGAAATTAAAGTGACGAGTGGAGAGGACTGGGGATGTGATACGATTAAGGGGGAGGAGGAGGGGAGTCAGTGTACCCCACGACAGAAGAGGATGAGTAGTACATTATGAAGAAAGCCATTCATCTTGGCTTTGTCTGGGTTTCTCTGACTGAAATGTGTACAAGTGTGAGAGGATTCAGGTGCATTATAGTGACGTGGATTTATAGAGAGAAGGGGAATAGATAGAGTGAATGCACGGTATTTTACCCAGCGTCGGGGAATCGAGTACCAGAGGGCATAGGTTTAAGGTGAAAGATATAATAGCCACCTCTTCCACAGAGAGTAGTGGGTGTATGCCACAAACTACCAGAGGAGGTAGTTGAGGCAGATATTATAAAAACCTGTAAAAGCATTTGGACAGGTACATGGATACAAATGGTTTAGAGGGATATGGGGCAAACGCTGGCAGATGGGACCAGTGTAGATGGGGCATCACAGTCAGTGTGGGCAAGTTGGGCTGCAGGGCCTGTTTCTGTGCTGTGTGATTCTATAGAGATAGAGATGGGCAAGGGAGGAATCTGACACAGCTGAGATAGAAACATAGAGCTGGAGGAACTCAGCGGGCCAGGCAGCATCTGTGAGGAGAACGGACGGTTTATCACAATTGGTCAAACCAGGAGCCAGCAATTGCTCAGCAGACATTGTGGGCCGAAGGGCCTGTCCTTGTGCTGGGAACAATCACATCATACATGAATACAAGGGGTGTAATACAAAAGAGAAAGGAAGGAGTGTTGTGGCTACAGAGCTGAGGGCCGTGCTTCGTTTTCTTTATGGGAACCAGTCAACAGTCTGCACTTCCCCTTTCTCCATGATGTATTGATAGCCTGCTGCCCTGCCCCACCCACTTCCTCCCTTTCTATCACATCTACCAGCACAACCAACAGCTAAAACTAGTCCACCGTCACATCATCAAACTCACTGTCCAACGGTCTAACTCTATGGGGAAAGAAAGCCCTCGACTCTTTAACGCACAGTTCCTTCTCAAGTAGTGCGCAGGACGAACTCAGCAGGACAGGCAGTATCTCATAGGGATCCCAAGGAATGGGTGACGTTTCGGGTCTGAAGTAGTCTCGACCTGAAACTTCACCCATTCCTTCTCTCCAGAGATGCTGCCTGGCCCGCTGAGTTACCCCAGCTTTGTGTCTATCTTCAGTTTAAACCAGCATCTGCAGTTCCTTCCTGCACACTACTTGTGAACAGAGATTGGTTCATTCACCAGTTTAAATAATCAATACACTCTGAAGAAGGACCGTGACCTGAAACATTCCCACCGATGTTACCCAGAGATGATGCCTGACCTGATGACCTGTAAAGTATTTTTCTGTAAACCAGCATCTGCAGTTCCTTGTATCCACAGCAAGTTCTTGTGCTATTTACAAGGTCCGGTCACACATAGATCACCGGCGTATGACAAGGAGAGGTCCCCATGAGCACAATCATATACAGGAACACATGGAGAAACAACCCACCTTCCACTGAGCCCCCAACCGTGGAGTGGAAGCTGAGCGCCGGATGCTGGTCAGTGGCGTCTTGTCCGAGGTGATCTGTGCATCCTGCAATGCCACGAAACTGCTGGTTTTCCGAAGTTCTGTCTGCCAAGCAGGAGGGGCATCTTGGTTGACCAAATGCTTTGCTGACGGACCAGAATACTGCAGAGGATACAGGACAGAACATCGAGCATTTGTACTGCAAAACTAAACACAAAGAGCTGGAGCACTTCAACAGATCAGGCAGCACCTGTGGAGGGAGGGGACTGCCGGTGTTTCGGGTCAGGACCCTTCTTCAGACTGAGTGGGAGTGGAGGGAGACAATTGGAAATGAGAGGTGGTAGCGGTGGGATAAAGCCTGGCAGGTGACAGGTGTATACAGGTGGTGGTTGGCAGATTGGGCCGAGTAAGAGGAGGAGTGAAATGTAACGCTAGAAGGATGTTGGTGGAGGGATCAGCAGGAAGTGGAAAGAGGGAAGATAAAGGGGGCAATAGGGTGCAGAGGAGAGGAGCAGGATGAGTGGGGTGGCGAGAGTGTGTGTCCCAGGTTGGGAGATATTGAACAATTCAATGTTCATACCATTGGGTTGTAAGTTACAAGCTAAATATACGTGGTGCTGTTCTTCCAAACAACTACAATTTTAATCGTTTTCCCAAGTAGGGAGAAATTTGTTCTGATTATGGGGAATCAATAAATGAAACATGGGGAGTCTGCAAACCCATTGAACTCCACAACTGCAGTTGTGTCAGTTAGATGGCGAGATTCCTGTGGTTGGGAGACTTCAGACCAGGGATGCAGAATAGGTGGCGTGACTGCCTAATGTAATTAATACATTTAAACTTTTAAATGAGTAATCTTTGTGCAGTAATAAACGTTGTAAAAAAAGTGAGTCGTTGTCACTTGTTACACCTATCTATTAATCACCCCCTAACCTGTATCCACCTATCACTTGCCAGCCCCACCTCTCTCCCCCCCACTCCATCAGTCTGGCTGAAGGGTCAGAACCCACCTGTCTGTTCCCCACAGATGCTGCCTGACCCACTGAGTTTCTCCAGTACTGAGTGTTTGCTCAGACAGCCTTGCTCCTTCTCAGAAGCAACAACACCAGGGCAGTAAGGAGCTCCAGGCTGTGTCCAAATCTCGCACCAGTGAGGTAATGGTTGTGTGCAGAGAGCTGCACTCAAATGTTTGCCTACACAATGCCCGAAATCAAGTTGAAAGGAACTCCACTATGCCAACAGCCACACACAATGCAAAACAAAGGTCATAACTAAAGAGTTAGCAAACATACTGTGACTGAAACTGGGTTCCGATTAAGCACGGTTGCAAAATGTAAATTACAGGGCTAAAAATAACCAGCAACGTTAGCTAATACTCCCAAAATCCGCAACGTAACAAGGCAATGTTACTCTGCAAAACATATAGTGTTGAAGCTAGTTATATGCAAGTGGGTCTGCACCCACTGCCCAGAATCAGAAACCTGCACTGGCATCCACCAAGTGGACATGCTCTCCCCACAGACACAGACACCAAGTGGACATGCTCTAGACACCAACACAGACACAGACACCAAGTGGACATGCTCTAGACACCAACACAGACACAGACACCAAGTGGACATGCTCTAGACACCAACACAGACACAGACACCAAGTGGACATGCTCTAGACACCAACACAGACACCAAGTGGACATGCTCACCCCACAGACACAGACACCAAGTGGACATGCTCTAGACACTAACACAGACACTAAAGGAGCTCTGTGTGGAGATCAGAGCTGCCAATTAACACTGGTACTTCCTGTAACATTTCCTGTTCCCTACATCCGCCTTCTTCAAATTCACTTTCCTGCCTGCACACAGTGTTGTGTGCAGTCAGACAAGCCTTTATTAATTACACCACACCATCTTAAAAATAAAGATTGACACAAAAAGCTGGAGTAACTCAGCTGGACAGGCAAATCTCTGGAGAGAAGGAATGGGAGACATTTTGGGTCTGACCAAACCTGACCCCAGATGCTGTCTGGCTGTCTGTGTGGAGTTTGTTGGTTAGGAAGGATTGTACTGATTGTATGCCTGCTTGTCACCTTCCCCTCAGCTAACAATAAACCATTCTACATTTCCTTATCGTCTGCTTTGATCAGTTGTTTCCACACCTTACCCTTCCATATCCCTGGGCTCCCTCTCCCCTGACTCTCACGGAAGAAGGGTCTCGACCTGATACGTCACCCATTCCTTCTCTCCAGAGATGCTGCCTGTCCCGCCGAGTTACTCTCACTTTTTGCGTCCATCTTCAGTTTAAACCAGCTTCTGCAGTTCCTTCCTACACATCTTAATAATGAGACTGGCTGATGAAACAGAAACTGAGCAACATGTAGATGTAAATAGTGGACTCCCATTTGTGATGGTTGTCAGTATAACCTGACAAACGGCTTGTGGTAATCCAACAACATGCAGGATATTCTGTAGCAAAGGGGAAAGCCAGATAGTGACTCATTTGTTATTCCGTTTCAACGGCCATCTCGAGCATTAAAGGTACTTTCTCAGTGGATTCTATTTATACTGCAGAAGTGGGCTAATTCCAACATTTTAAAAATCTAGACAAGAGACTGCAGATGCTGGAATCTGGAGATAAACAAACTGCTGGAGGAACTCGGAAGGCCAGGCAGCGTCTGCAGGGATAGTCGATGTTTCAGGTCGAGGGAGTTGCTGCCTTACAGCGTCAGAGACTGGGTTTGATCCTGAATATGGGTGCTGTCTGTACGTTCTACCCGTGACCACGTGGGTTTTCTCTGGGTGCTCTGGTTTCCTCCCACATTCCAAACATGTACAGGTTTGTAGGTTAACTAGCTTTGGTAAATTGTCCCTAGAGTGTTGGATAGGGGACAGGACACCACAGGAGATCCTTCTTCCCTGTGGATATTAAACAGCACAACTCTCCCCCATGTGTCGTGGGGTAGATTGAGATCGACTCCCCCCCCACCCCCACCCCCACCCCCACCCCCACCCCCCCCCCCCCACCAAACTTTGCACATCCCCAATCCTTTCCACATCTCTTTAATCTCATGTTTCATGTATTTTGTGTTTTATGACTTTGGCAGATCAATTTCCCTCCTGGGATAAATAAAGTTCTATTGTATCGTAACTAGTGTGCAGACTCAGTGGGCTGAAGTCCTGCTTCCATGCTGTATCTCTAACTAAACCCAATATCAGGACTTTCCCTCTCCCCCCACAGATGCTGCCTGACACAACCACCACCCCCCAGTTGCATCAGTAACTCACTCATGTCCTTAAAGATGTCATTTGAAAATGAAAAGTTACAGCAATGAAACAGGGCCTTCGGCCCACACCGACCAATGATCACCTGTTCACACTAGTTCGGTCTTATCCCACTTTCTCATCCACTCCCTACACACTAGGGGGCAATTGTCCTACATACCCGCACATCTTTGGGATGTGGGAGGAAACCGGAGCATACGGATGAAACACACAATGCCACAGGGAGAACGTGCAAACTCCACACAGACAGCTGCCAAAGGCAGGATCAAACCCAGAGAACACGCTGAGGATCAATACACCTGAGAATCTTACACTTTTATGAGATCATAACATGGATAGGACAGGTTTGGAGGGATATGGACCAAACGTAGGCAGGTGGGACATGTTGGCCAGTGCTGGGCAAGTTGGGGTGAAGGGCCTGTTTCCACGCTGCCTCTATCCTAATGAGTTTTAAATGGGACATTAAAGCTCACTGAATAACCACATGGTTCTAAACCCTCCGACTACTCGCCAAGTAATCTTGCGGCTGCGTACAGGTGGCTCTGCTATAACACGATCATTACACTCCGATGCAGCCTTGTGTCACAGAAAACCCCGTTATAATGACAACTGTGTCCATGGGGAAGGGATGCGACAGGGAGTTTCAGACTCACGATACCAAAGTGACATTCCCCCGTTGTTTATCCTTTTGCTCAATATTCCAGCGACTACAATCTCTCGTCTCCATTTCATACTTTAGATTCCCTCTTAATGATGTACTCTAATTTCTAATGTTTTAATGTCACTTAATAGTTAATTAAAACGTACACTTTCCTTCCAGCTCCTGGCAATTGTCAGCCCAAATAGTTTTCAGTCGAGTACCTGTTCAGCCAGTTGATCAAGTTCACCGCTGTTGGCAGCAGGGACCACGGCAAACTGAGCTGACAATTTTTGGCAATTGAAATCAGTGAAGGGAAAGTCCTCGCCACAGACATCACTAAATCTTTCCGTGGAACATTCATGAGCAGCTGCCTACAACCGCAGTTCAGTCTTGGCTGAAAGCCACGCTGTGGACCATTCTTACCTTGAGACCGGATGGTGCCAGAGTAACGGCAGGAACGCGGGGCAAGACTTCAGTCCCATTTACGTTGCTGGCATCGTTGAGGGAAGATCTCTTCTTTTCTGCTTAGTTTGAAAGGAAACGGAATTGACAACAAGGAATATTTCAAGAGCAAGATAAACGACTTTCAGATTAAGTCCCACTCCACATATTACCGTGTGTATTCCATGAGTTTCATGTCAATAAGGAATTTCATTGCAATCGTCTCTAAATGACAACAAACTCATCGAACGCAAAAATACTGCTCTAATTGGCATCCTCAATCTCAAACTGTCATTTGGATCCAATCGGGGAACAAAGAGAATGGAAGTGGAAGATGCGCGGGCACTGTTAGAAAATAGCTGCGGGAGTAGGCCATTCGCCCTTCAAGCCAGCACCGCCATTCAAAATGATCATGGCTGATCATCCTAAATCAATACCCCGTTCCTGCCTTCTGCCCATAGCCCTCGATTCCATTGGCCCTAAGAGCTAAATCTAATTCTCTCTTGAAAACATCCAGTGAATTGGCTTCCACTGCCTTCCGTGGCAGAGAATTCCACAGATTCACAACTCTGGGTGAAAAAGTTTTTCCTCATCTCAGTCCGAAATGGCCTCCCCCTTATTCTTAAACTGATGTCAGAGCGCATGCATGGGCACTCATCCAAAGCAATATTTCAACTTTCATAAGGTGCATAACCGTGTTTTAAACCCATATCTTTATTCGGTTAGGTTTAGTGTATTGTCACGTGTACCGAGGTACAGTGAAAAGCTTTTGTTGCGTGCTAACTAGTCAGCGGAAAGACAATACATGATTAGAATCACAGTGTACAGATATACAATAAGGGAATAACTTTTAGTGCAAGATGAAGCCAGAAAAGTCCGAGGGTCCCAGATGAGGTAGATTGTAGATAGAAAACAGAAACACAGACATTTAAACTATCCTATTTACCGGTTTCACATTCAGAGTCAGAATCGGAAACATCTTCAGTCTCCGAACTGGAACTGCTGGATTCTTCTTTCTTGCTTTCATCCAAAGACAACGTCTCCAAGGTTTTGCGTTCCTTTGACAGGTCCTGCACAGAAATCTTTTCCCTGCTACTCATCCGGCAGACTGAACTCCTGATGGAACAAAGACGAAGGATCAAAACAAAAATATAAAACCCTCCGCTGGTATTATGAACCGCCGATGGAATCTTACTCAGTGAAACACACATCAATGTGTGTAACATGACACACGTGTGTAACGTGACATTCACATTGTGTCGCTCATGCTCAATCCAATACGCTTGTACATTTAGCTGGACTGCTCAGTATGTGGCACTCTGACCTCAAACAGCAAGGCCCGGATTGGTGTCTGGCATACACATGGCACAACCACGTCACAAGAAACCCAGCCTACCCAACCTCTCCCTATAGCTCACACCCTCTAGTCTTGGCAACATCCTCGTAAATCTTCTCTGAACCCTTTCCAGCTTGACAACATCTTTCCCATAACATGGTGCTCAGAACTGAACACAATACTCTAAATGAGGCCTCACCAGCGTCTTGTACAACTGCAACATGACCTCCCAACTTCTAGACTCTGACTGATGATAACAAATTGTCTTTACAGCTCAGCTCTGCAGCCCTGACGGTGCCAGCTTCTGCTTGGGTAGTTTGACAGTTGGTAGCCTGCCACACCTCTCCTAGGCAGTACTTTGTGTCTATCAGCCTTCGAGTGGACGGTAAGGTTTATGATAACAATCTCACTCGCATCAGTGTAGCGGGTCAGGGTGAGGGGGAAGTGGGCGGGGAGCTGGAGGATTACCCTCCACTGACCGATTCAGAAGCAAGTCTCCCCTTGCCCCATCTCCACTGGATTAACTATCTTGGCATTGATAACAAAGCAAACCTTTGTACAGAAATTGTTTAATGATTTACCATTCACAGAGCCACAGAACTACAGAAATATACAGGCTCTTCGGCTCAAAGTGTCCATGCTGACCACTTTAATAACTGAGTTTGTCCCATTTGAATGTGTTTTGTCTATGCCCCTTGGACAGCACGGTGGTGCAGCGGTAGAGTTATTGCCTCACAGCGCCAGGGACCCGGATTCCATCCTGACTACGGGTGCTGTCTGTACGGAGTTTGTACGTTCTCCCCGTGATCGCGTGGGATTTCTCCGAGATTTTCGGTTTCCTCCCACACTCCAAAGACTTCCAGGTTTGTTGGTTAATTGGCTTGGTGTAAGTGTAAATTGTCCTTAGTGTGTGTAGGATAGTGTTAATGTGCGGGGATCGCTGGTCGGCACGGACTCGGTGGGCCGAAGGGCCTGTTTCTGCGTTGCATCTTGAAACTAAACTCTAACTCTCCCTATCCAGGCACAATCTAATTATCTTTGAAATATTATTGTACCACATTTACCACTTCCTCTGGAAAGTCATTCCACATACCAAATACTCTTTGTGAAGAAATTGCCCCTCTGACCTCTTAAATCCTTCCCCTCTCGCCTCAAACCTATGTCCTCTCGTTCTGTTCTTCTCTACCCATGGAAGCGACTGTGACTATTCATTTTACCTATATCTCTCAAGATTTTGTTTAGCTCCATCAGGTCTTCTCTCAGCCTCCTACACTGTATGGAAAAGAGTGTAGGAAAGAATTGCAGATGCTGGTTTAAAGCGAAGATAGACACAAAATGCTGGAGTAACTTGGCGGGACAGGCTATCTTCAGTGTAAACCAGCATCTGCAGTTCCTTCCTACACACTCATCAAGTTAAGAACAGTGCAAATACATCAGCAATGTTCAAACTGCTGCACTGTAGAATTACAATTACAAAACAAGTCTGCATTTGGTTCAGAGATCTCTTACTTCCTTGGCTTGGTTGACGGTTGCTGCGGCTGTGTGGATGTTTCGATGATGGCACGCTTCATCTTTTCTTCTTTCTCAGTCCTCAGCTGTGATAACACAAGAACACAGAGAGCGGGTGAAGCCTGATGGTCCAGCATCAGTCAGAGCACGGGAACAAAATCATTGCTACTAGTGCTTCCTGCACAAGACCTGTGGTTCTACACTACATTTCATCCTGATTCAGGTTGTCACTTCAGCAGAGCAGAATAACACGTACAGCCACCATCATTAACGACTGGTGATGGGGGACTCCACTGAGCAACCAACACCAAGCCTAGATATTGACCGAGGCTGATATAAACATTTGATCCAACCTGGCATTATGGGGTTAAAAAAGGACAATCTCGGTGGTACACTTGTAATACGATTTAAAATCTAATTTTAAGTATATGTTATATGATTTAAAAGATATTTATGGGCATTAAAAATATAAAAATAAATACACCCCACAAAACGGTGAGATTTCTGAGAAGCTATTTGTCAGCTTTTGGTGACAGGTGATCTTGATAAACTGATACATTACAAATGGACAAAGGTCAATAATAATATAGGCAATATCCTGACAAACCTCGTGTTCGTGCACACAGACACAGATGACTAAATACTTACATCGTCCTGTTTCTTCTGCAGGTCCTCCAGTAAACTCAAAATATCTTCATCTGCAACATCAAACGGTGTCTGACCCTGCAACAAAAACTCAGCTGTTACACCAACACACAATGGCCTCCAGCAGTCCTACCCACTCCCTGGTCTCCCCCCCGTCTAGGGATGCTCTTCAATCCAACGTGCCAGATTATTAATGTTTAATGTTTTATGTGTCATTCCTAACTGTCATTGTATGTCGTTGTCACTTGCGGGCGGAGCACCGAGGCAAATTCCTTGTATGTGAATACTTGGCCAATAAACTTATTAATTCATTCATTCATCTCATGGTCTCCGGTGGCCCTCCCAACTCCGTGCTTCACTCACTTTCTAAGCATGAGATATTATTGGCTGCACCCATCAACGTATTGAGATTTGAGAACCTACAATCAAATATCTTCTTCACACTTTGCAGATAATTTTAAGGTACAAAGTTTTAAAGCATCCTAAACTTAGATAACTAAAACAGATTAGTAAAATACTTTGTGGCTGCACATCTTTTGTACCTTCGAGACAATGTCTACAGATACTTCCAGCACTAGGGTACTAATGGTGAATGTACTAATGGTGTCTAGGTTGAAGGCAGTGGAGGCCAATTCACTGAATGGTTTCAAGAGAGAGTTAGATTTAGCTCTTTGGGCTAACGCAATCAAGGGATATTGGGAGAAAGCAGGAACGGGGTACTGATATTAGATGATCTGCCATGATGATATTGAATGGTGGTGCTGGCTCAAAGGGCTGAATGGCCTACTCCTGCACCTATTTTCTATGAAATAAATCTCATTGCAAGAGTGAAAGGAGATGGTACTGAAGAGGCGTGTGAGAGGAACTGCAGATGCTGTTTTAAACCGAAGATAGACACAAAAAGCTGTAGTTGTCTAGAGGAATTGCTTTAAAACCTTGTTTCTTTTGGCTAGATGCTCTGGAAGCTTAAATTAATAAGCTGCAGACGAAAGAAACCCACGTACCGAGTTATTAACGGCTTCCATGTCACAGAAGTGCTCGACGAGGAGCTTGCAAGAATCCTCCATGCCCCAGTGTGCGGCGGCATGCAGTGGTGTCCAGCCATCCTTGTCCCGTGCAGCCACACTGAAGCCAGCCTGGAGGAGCAGCCTGCAAGTCAACGCCACTGGTTAACACCGAGAGGCAATGGCCACTCACTTCCACTGGTCGACTAATATTATTACAGGCGACGGCAACTAATGCAAACTCAACCCGGAGCAAGAAAGAAAGTGATGAAAGACGATCATGATCCCCACCCACAAAGGTTGCCCACTGGGCTGATGCTGAGCTAATTAAAGGGTTAACAATTAACTCCATACCCCCAGCTCCCCACACCCACTATTAAAACACTTGATGATACAAAATGTTAAAATCTCCGTTGATGATACACAGGACTCTCCCAGTCTGTGTTTTTCGGGTACTTTGGCAGCACAGGTGCAGCTAGGCGAGTGGATACCCGACGACAACAATTCTCAGGCCGCAGATGTCCACAGATAGTTCCGCAGGCGGGCAGCACGCTTCATTTGCGCAGGGCGAGGGTGGTTCCAGTGCAAGAATCTGCTCCCTTCGAATGCCACCATCACCGAGCTAAAGGAATGGATCTATACAAGATACAGAATGGCTCACTGGACCTGATCTTACAGTCTCTATGCTCAATGTTACTTTCAGCTAAAATAAGCATGGAGTAATTAAGGACGTCCACCCTCCCTTCCATGCCAACAAAGGGTCGAGGCCAAAGGTGATACCCCAGCTCGTGAGCTGCCCGAATGAGCCGGTTACACATAGTAGCAGAGACACTGTACAGGCGGGGTTGATACTGGCCTCATCACTTCTATGTAGCCTTTGGCCGCAGCAACGTGGAGAGCGTTGGCACCAGTTTTCGGGTGAGATATGTCTTCAATCTTGCCGCTATTTAGCCACTGCCGGGCATGTTGCAGCAACAAGTCCTCTTCTTCACGCCTCGCCGATTCCACGTCGATCCCTGCCGAGACATATGGAGCACTTTCTGTACAAGCAGCTTTACCACACGACAATATTACAATCTCCCACAACTCCCACAACAATAGAAGTGCGTCCCCTGCCCACTGAACATAATCAGGGGGAGGGAATCTCCAACACACCAACAGCAGTTGGAGAGGAAAGCTTGCCATCACCATCTCAAGGACAGCAATGCTACCTCCCCCACAGATCATTCACACAACCCGATCAACTGAGTGTTGGTTGTTGGCCTGTCCACAGGAAGTGTGTAAGAAGGAACTGCAGATGCTGGTTTAAACCAAAGATAGACACAAAACGCTGGAGTAACTCAGCAGGACAGGCAGCATCTCTGGAGAGAAGTAATGGGCGACATTTCTGGTCGAGATCCTTCTTCAGTCTGAAGAAACGTCACCCATTCCTTCTCTCCAGAGATGCTGCCTGTCCCTCTGAGTTACTCCAGCATTTTGTGTCTATCTTCATTGCGCAGTAAGAGCTCCCAAGTGATTTGTAGATGCGACCTGAGAGACTAGACAGGGGCTTCATTCAACGCCTCACACCATGTAAGACATCTTCAGAGTGCACTGCTTCTGGGAGTATCGGCGCCTTAACCCAAAGTTTTCCAACCCAAGAGATACGATAGAATTTTATTTATCCCAGGGACCAGTCTGTTGCTGAAGGTGCTCCTCAGATTGACCAGTGTGTCATGGAGGGGAGGGGGTGAGCTGTATTGTCCAGGATGCTCCGCAGTTTGTGGAGCATCCTCCCCTCCCAGATCACCCCCATGTATTCAACAGATGAGTGGTGACTGGCACAAATACACCAGCAATGTACACACTGCCACCTCAGTCATGGCAGCCCAGCTCTGGTACGTACCCTGCTTAGTAATCTCAGCCTGCAGTAGGTTCTCCATGTAGTTCTCCTCTGCAAGGTCAATTGGCAACTGGCCATCGCTGTTCACTGCAGCAATGCTGGCCGCATGGTTGATTAAACATCTGCAAAGCATTACAAAATGAGATCAGAAACAGCATTGAGAGTCATCGTTATTGAGAAAGAGAGATAATGGAGATGTTGGGCAGTCAGGCTTTCAACAGGTCAGAGGTTAAAATAAATATAAAGGAAGAAATGATTCAGCGAGACAAAAACCACAATGTAAAACATGTGGGAATGAGTTATACAGCAGTGTTGCAGGCCCTTCAGCCCAACTTGTCCATGCTGATCATGCTGTGTCACAATTGCCTGCACTGCCTTTATGAAGGAGGGTCTCGACCAGAAACGTCACCCATTCCTTCTCTCCAGAGCTGCTGCCTGACCCGCTGAGTTACTCCAGCACTTTGTGTCTACCTTCATTATATCCTTACTGTTTAATCAGTAATATTGTAATATCTTTTGTCTATCCTCAATTAGGCCTTCATGTCTTGTTCATTAGTTTGATAACCAAGTCAGAATGCATGGTCATGTATACACCTGTAATGGACACTTGTGGAACCACCGAGTATTAAGGTATAATTCAATTTGTGTAGGAAGGAATTGCAGATGCTGGTTTAAATCGAAGATACACAAAAAGCTGTGTGTATAACTCTACTGAAGAAGGGTCTCAACCCGAAACATCACCTATTCCTTCTCTCCAGAGATGCTGTCTGACCCGCTGAGTTACTCCAACTTTATTTGTCTATAATCCAACTTGTTGGTTGTGAGACCAGTGAAGGCCTTTCCCAGGTAGTGAGCAACCAGTGAGCTTGGAGGCAAGGAGCACAGAAGATGGGCTGAGTCCAACACTTTAAACTTAGCCAAGCTGGCTGTACTAGAGGCCCCGGACCAAAACGTCATATTTTCATGCTCTCAAGAGATGCTGTCTGACCTGTTGAGTTACTCCAGCAATTTATGTCATTTTTTGTATCTCTACTGAAGAGTGTGCATTCCTTATTGGACAAATGCAAAACTCCCTTGTAGATTTTGGACTGTTTTGACAAGGATACCCAAAGATGATCAGTCTCTCCATATTGGTTATCCAAGAGAAGATGGAGTGGAGCAGGAAGCAAGAGAGACCAAACCATATATATGAAAACATGTAGGAAGGAACTGCAGATGCTAGTTTAAACAGAAGATAAGTTGCACTAACTCAGCGGGACAGGCAGCATTTCTGGAGAGAAGGAATGGAAGACGTGTCTCTCAGTCTGAAGAAGGGTCTCGACCCGAAACGTCACCCATTCCTGCTTTCCAGAGGTGCTGCCTGTCCCGCTGCGTTACTCCAGCTTTTTATATCTGAAGACGTTCATTTACATGTTAGCGGTGGTAAAAGAGACCCAGCAGCGATTGCACTTGCTGAGAGTGCTAAGGAAGAACAGACTAGAGGACAAGCTGCTGGTGACCTTCTACCGCTCCACCATCGAGAGTGTGCTGGCATATTGTATCACGGTGTGGTATGCCGGTTGCTCAGCAGCAGACAGGAGAGCCCTGCAGAGTGATCAAAACTGCCCAGAAAATCATCGGCTGCCCTCTACCTTCCCTGGAAGACATCTCCAACTCTCAGTGCCTCTGTAAAGCCAGGAAAATAATCAATGACCCCTCCCATCCTGGACAGTTCCTGTTCAACCTCCTGCCCTCTGGTAGGCGGTACAGGTGCGACAAAAGCCGGACAAACAGACCCAAGAACAGTTTCTTTCCCTGGGACATCAGAACTCTAAATTCCTCAAATATCCACACGACATGAGAGATGCTGTCCATTCCACCACTCTACACACACGGACCCCGTACTGATGGCACTCTACACACACACACGGACCCCCGTACTGACGGCACTCTACACGGGCCCCGTACTGACGACACTCTACACACAAGGACACACTCTACACACACGGACCCCCGTACTGACGACACTCTACACACACTGCATTTCGTTGTTTCTGTACTGTACACTGACAATAACAATTAAAGTTGAATCTGAATCTGAATCTGACACGGACACTCTACACACACGGACCCCCGTACTGACGGCACTCTACACACACGGACCCCCGTACTGACGGCACTCTACACACACAGACCCCCGTACTGACGGTTGTGACAGTTTTATTAACACGCCCACAATCACCCCATGCAAGACACTGAACCATTCACTGATCAGCAGCATTCATCAGCGAGTCTCGCTCAGCACCGTTTATAGTTTGAAGAATATAACATGTTATTTAAAGCTGGAGGATCAGATCACAGAATAGCTCGTGATATTCTGCCTCTGTCCCTTCAAAAGCCAAACACATTATTGCTGTCTCTCCTCAAAATATAGGCTTTCTAATGCTTAAAGGTCGAATAAAGGTCAGACTGATATACAACATTTTTAAGCAAAAGGTCCTGAAGTTAATTAGAAGCCACTCGTTGGTGAACTAGTCTGCTTGATCATTGGAATGAGGTCACTCACATTTCCAGTATTAGACTTCCCTTTCCCTGTGGCTGGTTATCCAAACGCCTTGCATCCAGGATATCAGATGAACAGGGTCACCGAGATCCCCACACGCTCTGGCCACAATACCACATACCTGAATATGGAGAGGAGCTACAAATAGGAGCAGGTAGACAAAAATGCTGGAGAAACTCAGCGGGTGAGGCAGCATTTATGGAGCGAAGGAATAGGTGACGTTTCGGGCCGAGACCCTTCTTCAGTCTGAAGAAGGGTCTCAACCCGAAATGAGAATCTGATGAAGGGTCTCGACCCGAAACGTCACCTATTCCTCCGTTCCATAGATGCTGCTTCACCTGCTGAGTTTCTCCAGCATTTTTGTCTACCTTCGATTTTTCCAGCATCTGCAGTTCTTCCTTATACAAAAAGAAGCAAATAATGTTTGACCAAATCAGCAATTGCTCCCAACCTCACCAGGTATCAGAAAACACTCCTACATAAAAGCAAACAAGAATTTGACAAGAATGATCCCAGGAATGAGTAGGTTAGCCTATGATGAGCGTTTGTCAGCATTGGGCCTGTCCTAGCTGAAGTTTAGAAGAATGAGAGGGACCTCATGGAAACATACAGAGTAGTGAAAGGCTTGAATAGAGTGGATGTGGAGAGAATGTTTCCACTTGTGGAAGAGTCCAGGACTAGAGGTCACAGCATCATGATGCTGGTCTACACCATCCATTGTGTGAATAACCTAAACATCCTGGCATAATTTCATAAATGGAGAGGATGTTTCCACTAGTGGGAGTCTAGGACTAGAGGTCATAGCCGCAGAATTAAAGGACGTTCATTTAGCAAGGAGATGAGGAGGAATTTCTTTAGTCAGAAGGTGGTGAATCTGTGGAGTTCTTTGCCACAGGTGGCGGTGGAGGCCAAGTCAGTGGATATATTTAAGGCAGAGATAGATAGATTCTTGATTAGTGCAAGAGATTATGGGGAGAAGGTAGGAAAAAGGGGTTGGGAGGGAGAGATAGATCAGCCATGATTGAATGGCGGAGTAGACTTGATGGGCCGAATGGCCTAATTCTACTCCCATCACTTATGACATGACCAAACCCAGAAAGCACCATAAAACTGCAAGGAGGCCACAACGTATTCAATGTCTTCCCATCAGCCATATCCTGACCTCGATTTGGTTCTCTTGATGGCCACCAATGAAGAAGGGTCTCAACCCAAAACATCACCATTCCCTCTCTCCAGAGATGCTGCCAGCCCATCAGAGTTTCTCCAGCATTTTGTGTCCATGTTGGATTTAAACCAGCATCTGCAGTTCCTTCGCACACAGTGTACCTACCCTTTCCCAGGAGCTTCAGTAACAATAACAGCACTCTGCAAATCACCCAAGAGGCAACTCCAGTTCACAATTAATACAAGTGATTGATCACAGTATAGACGGCAAAAATACAAAATATCTATGCTGTTTCATTAGTGGCATGTTTTACAACATTACAATGAATTAATATTCTGATGTTTTTGTGTTTTAAGCCTTAGGTTGCTGAGCAGAGTTAAATAAAATAATGCACCATATACCAGGTAATTGAGCCATACGGAGATCCGTATATGAAGATCAGATGGAATCACATCAATAACAGTTTCCGAAGCTGAACTTTAAGAAATGGGAAAATACTGGAGAGAAACTGCATTTACAATCCTTCATTCAGAGCACTTCCTGTTCACAACAGCTTGCATTTATTGCCATTCACATTCCTTTCAGCAAATCTCACACGTTTTATAGCCCTTGAAGACTTCAGACCCTAAGAGATGGATCTTTATAAGACCATGACTTGATTCCTTGAAACACTGCAATGGATGCAACCAGCAGGAATGAGCACCATCTGTACTGGTTCTGCAAGTCACAGGGATGGAGATGAATCTTGGCTAACAAATTGCAAAGCTACTCTTCCAGAAAAGTGTTAATCATGTGTTGTGTTTCCGCTGACTGGTTAGCATGCAACAAAAGCTTTTCACTGTACCTCGGTACACGTGACAATAAACTAAACTGAACTAATAAAGCTGTAGTTTAGTTTAGAGACACACCGTGGAAACAGGCCCTTCGGCCCACTGAGTCCACGCCGACCAGCAATCCCTGTACTCGAGCACTATCCTACACACTATGGTCACTTCACCACTTTTACAGAAGCCAATTAACCTACGTACCTGTATGCCTTTCGAGTGTGGGAGGCAACCGAAACACCTGGAGAAAACCCACGTGGTCACAGGGAGAACGTACAAACTCTGTACAGACAGTAGCTGTAGTTAGGATTTTGAACCCGGGTCTCTGGCGCTGTTAGGAAGCAACTCCACCACTGCTCCACCATGCCGCACTTGATCTTTTTAACTGAAGCCTGACATTCTGTGTCAGCTCTATGGTGCTGCACAGAATTATGCACCTTTGGATTGCCATGTGAATCGACTGCCTTTCGTTACCACCAGTTGCAGCTAACAGCTGTAGTAAGCATGCCCAGGGAGTGTTAGAATCCCAACAGCTGTAGGAAGCATGCCCAGGTAGTGTTAGAATCCCAACATCTGTAGTAAGCTTACCCAGGGAGTGTTAGAATCTCAACAGCTGTAGTAAGCTTACCCAGGGAGTGTTCTGGAGACAATGGCCACTAGGTGAGACCAGAAGTGAGGGACAAAGATGAATGAAGGAGCTGGGTTTCATTTGCTCAATGCTGGTCACAGTGTTATGGTCAACAACAATGTTGTCACAGTGTATGTTGTGTGTAAACTACACTGATCTCTTTGACAAAAGATGAAGTTGAGCAGAATACTTTATCGGTCAGTGAGAGAGAGATGTGCCTGACTATCACTGTAGGAGCTTCAGGCATCACCTGGAGACTGCAGAGCTCATTCACTAACTGCACCACAATGTGTTCAGTCAATGCAAACACAAATGCTCTTCACACCCAGCATAGAAACTAAAAATAAAACAGGATGCATCATGAAACTTCACACCCACCAACACATCGCCACATGGAATCAAACAGCATGAGACGGGCCAACCAACATGCCCCATCTAAGCTCGTCCCATATCCCTCTAAACCTCTTCTATCCATGTACCAGTCCAAATATCTATTTAAAGGTTATTGTACCTGCCATTACTACCTCCTCTGTCAGCTCGGTCCATATGCCCACCACTCTGTGTGAAAACATTACCTGTCAGATTCCTATTAAATCTTTCACCTCTCACCTTAGACCTGTGCCCTCCAGCTCTTCTCTGGGAATAAAACTCTGTGCATTCAGCCTCGTGATTTTACACCCCTCTCTGCAAGGTCACTCCTCATCCTCCTGCACTCCAAGGAGGAAAGACCATGCTTGCCCAACCTCTCTCTGGAGCTCAGGCCTTGGAGTGCTGGCAACAGGAGGCAGATAGCAAGATCTTACACAGGTCTCTGAGAATGACGACCAGTGTATCAACCAGCCACTCCGCAGCCCTGCTGAATCACACTCCCGTACGAGAAGCAAAACTCATTGCATCTAACAGCTGGCAAGTTCTCTCCGAAGCCCAGCCCCACAGAAAAATAGCCGCCACGACTTACTCTACGATTTCGGAGTAGCCGCAAGAAACGGCCACGTGGAGCGGTGTCCAGCCCTCGTTATCAGACTGGTCAACGTTGGCATTCTGTCTCAGCAGGAACTCCACCATCTCCAGGTTCTCATCAATGCAAGCCTGCAAAAGAAAGTGCTCTGGGTCAGATACCATGCTGAATGTCTATGCACACCACCCACCCCAACGTTCTCCAGTGGGCACCGTTATAGACACCCGGAGCTTCCCTTCAGAAGATCACACTGCCTGCCATAAAGTCCAGTGTCTGGGCTAGTTCCTTGAACGCTGTTAAATAGTCCCATAACCTTGCTCTTTCATTATGCTCATACATCTTTTTTATTTTACAAACACAGTCTCCTTTTACTCTATCTAGTGTATCCCTCATAATAATTTACTCCACATCCCAACCTACCAGTTGCCTCAGCCATTGCTCTGGCTTCACCGAGTTAACTGGGCTGACAACAAAACGATTTTGAAGTTTCTTTCCTGGTCTTTAAACCTCCCCCACACCGACACAAACCTCACCGTTCCAGAAACCTGATTGTTGTTCCACCACTGTCCCTTTTCCACGCGAGTGATCCGTCACCAGTAGCTGCACTTCCTGCTATCATGGCCCTGAGTTGTGAACACGCTCCACAGATTCCCTCTGGATTTGCCGTTCCATAAACATACTTCCTGTCCTCAAAATTCCTTCTGCAGCTGAATCAAATTTGATATGAAGATTTTTGCAAAAGGCCTCAAGTTGTTTCATTGTTTAATAAATGTGTGTACGATTATTGGCGGGGTGGTGGGGGGGGGGGGTTCAGCAGCACTGGAGAGAGAGGGAGAGGGACTGATCTCTGAACAAACTGGTCAATAATGACCAACCCCACTCACCCACTCCATGCCCTGAAGGTGATCAAGAGCAGCATCTTCAGTCAGAGACTGATTGCACCAATGTGCAAAACTGAGAGACATAGGAAGTCTTGTATACCAGCTGCTATAAGGTTATATAATGCGCATAAATAACTGCACTTTTTTTCATTCATTGTATTTTAACTTGTATTTTAACTTGTTAAGTATGGAAGCTATTTGAGGAAATGTGTGGTGTTATGTCTGTCTTGAAGCTGTCGTGGCACTGTAATTTCCTGTAAAGGATTATTAAAGGTATAATCAATCAATCAGCAGACAGTTCACAGAACTGGGCAGAGATTTTGAAGATAGACACAAAACGCTGGAGTAACTCAGCGGGACTGGCAGCATCTCTGGATAGAAAGAATGGGTGACGTTTCGGGTCAAGACCCTTCTTCAGATCTATCCAGAGATGCTGCCTGTCCCGCTGAGTTACTCCAGCATTTTGTGTCTATTTTCGGTACAAACCCTCCTACACACATGGGCAGAGGTTTAAACTGATTTAACGCTCTGCCAGAGGCAGTAGTGGGAGCAGGGGCACTCTTTCACAAACACCGAGACAAGAACTAGAATCAGCAAGGCAGGCCAATGCGAAGTGCGATGAGATCTACAATGGTTTGCCCACGGGCCCATTTCATACGCTCGATTATGGGTTGAGGAAAGGATGGAGAAGGTGAAGAAAGGGCATATTGCCATGGAAATGGTGACTACCTATATGAGTTATGGAAAGTTAAAGTGTTTTCAAAACGGATAGGAACCAGAGTGAACATAATCTGCAGGACTATGGGGAAAGAAGAGAGGAAATGGAACTGAACGATTGCTCAGACGAGAGCAAGCACTGACATGTGTGTACATGGAAGTTATTGTTACGTGACACACTGGTCCTTTCAGGACACCGTTCCCAGAAAGTGACAGTGTGCTGTAGTAGTCGATGATGCACCAAAACGCATTCCAACCCAGCCCTGTTCTCACCTCACACACAGAGCCCAGCAACAGGTCACAGACACACACACGTTCTGGCAACAAGTGGCTGGACAGAGGTTATAAACAAATTCCTGGCTGAATTCCTTCACCCCGATACAACACCCCTACAGCAGCCCAGAGCACCATCCAAGCATGCAACCCACTATGTGTAAGATTGGAAACTAAAACTGAGATGGTTAAACTCTGTAAGAATTAAAGTTTACCTCATCAAACTGGGCCTAGGTCCACACTAATATTCATCCTCAACCAGAACCTCCCACAGCCACTCCTCAGCTCATCCTTCTACCCCCATGTACATTAGCTTCCCCATACCACTTTCTGCCCACCCGCTCCCCACACCCTCCCACCACCCGCACCCGCCTTCCCCACACCCGCCCCCCACCCTCTGCCCAACCACCCCCCACCCTCCCCACCCATTCGCCCCCCCCCACCCACACCCCACCCGCTCCCCACCCTCTGCCCAACCACCCCCCACCCTCCCCACCCATTCGCCCCCCCCCCCACCCGCTCCCCACCCTCTGCCCAATCACCCCCCACACTCCCCACCCCATCCTGGATTATCTTTCTGAGATGTGGATAATGATTTAGGCATTCAAGATCATATATCGCAGTTAATAAATCTGGAACACCCAGACTTATGAAAATTATGAGCAAATAAACATTTGCCTCACAGATCTCGGGCGGGAGGCAATGTGTCCACAACCATCAGGTCTAATCTGACACAAAAAGCTGGAGTAACTCAGCTCGGCAGACAGCATCTCTTGAGAGAAGGAATAGGTGATATTTCGAGTGGAGATCCTTCTTCAGACTTAGACATACCCCAAAATCAGTTAATTCAGGGGCCATTGTGGATGGGTAATACATACTGGTCTAAACCAGCAGCAAACTCATCATTCAGCCATTTTTCTCCAGAAAAATAGCCCAAGCCAAACTTTCCTGTCAGGGCGAACAAGTGTTTCAGTTTCATGAAAATATTTAAGTGCTTTTTCCATTTTCATTTTTGCAGAAAGTTGACCCCGGATCTTTGCACTAAATGCAGTCACGCTGATGCTGTAAGCAAGGTGGAAGTTCCTTCTGCAGTAATTAGGTGCCATGCAGGGGCCATGAATTGTACCTGGAACTAAATGGTTTGCAAGGTTCGTATGATAGTGCACTGCTTGCTACCCACAAAGCCACAACAGGAAACAAGAAGGCACTATCACTGAAATCACTGAAAATATAGGGAGATCAAGCAGAGAAAGTATAAAAACAAATCAATTCCCCCTTCCCCCTCTTTTCCAGCTTTCTGCCCCACCCCCCTGCAATCAGTTGGAAGAAGGGTCCCAACCAAAAACATGTTCTCCAGAGAAAAGATCATAAGGGATGGGAGCAGAATTCGGCCATTCGGCCCATCAAGTCTACTCCGCCATTGAATCAAGACTGATCTATCTCTCCCTCCTAACCCCATTCTCCTGCCTTCTCCCCATAACCCCGGACACCCGTACAAATGCTGCCCATCACACTGAGTTACTCCAGCATTGTCTTTCTGAAATACCTGACGCTCCTTAAAGACAGCCAAGGCTACTAGACTAACACCCAAACTAGACTAGCCTAGACTCCCAGACTACCAGAAGGGTGTCTTAGCTTCCTGCACCAGAACTCAGTGGGCAGGTTGTCTTGTGAGGAAAGGTTGGACGGACGAGACATGCACAAGAGCTAACGGTGACTTTGTTCAACCACAAGACATTGGAGGGTGCAGCAGGGAGGATGCCTCCTCACAATGATCAAGGGGGTGAGAGGATACTGTGCAAAGCTTACAATCAGAACAAGCTCCAGGATCAGGTGGCCTACTCCTGCTCTTATCTTCTTACTAATGCACAAATTAAATCATATGTAATGAATAATAGATCCAATAAATACATTCACATCATACATGCATCAATACCACTGAGTTCATTCAATGGCAGGCATGCAGAGATTGTCCTCACCGCGTACCTACACAAACTGCAACACCTCAACGCTTTGCTCAGAGCGGGGATGCAATGTTTCCACCAAGGGTACTTGCTCTTTTGTAGATCTTTGGCATCAAAGCAGCAGAGTGCCGAAAAACAAAACCACCTTAATGCAATACCTTGCACTCGATAAAGTGTCCAAAGACACGCCAGAGTAAAATTGACAGAATTTGACAGAAATTATGGGTGGTATAATCTGAACATACACTTCAGGTCCACAGTCAGCTCTCGATCACACAAACCTGCTCCACCGCTTAACAAGACCATGGCATCACTTGCAACCTCAATTCTTATTCCCATCTACTCGTGATAACCTTTGCCCATCAAGAATCCACCTAACTCTGCTGTAAAAGTTATTCAAAGACTCCACCAGCCTTGAGAAAATTCTCCAAAGACTTAAAATTCTCCAGAGGAAACAATTTCTGCTTGCATCTGCCTTATATGGATGATGCCTTATTTTTAAATAGTGACCGTGAGTTCCAGATTCTCCTCCACGAGGAAGCAACTTCTTCCCACTGGGAGTTACCGGGAATTTTATTTGCTTTTAGCAAGTCCCCCCTCACTCACTTCTCTAAACTCTAACAGATTCAAGTCAAGCCTCAAGACAATTCTCGGGATGAGTCTAGTAAACTACTCAACGACTTCTAACGCATCCACATTCCTCTTCAGCCAAGGAGACCAATCCTGTACCAAGTCACCAGCTGTGCTCTCACCATTGCCGTACGTAAGTGAAACACTACGACAACTTTACAACTGAGAAGCTGCTGGAACAGGAGCCCTCAGAGGGCAATAAGCACAGATGGTCCTCAGTGAACAGAGTATGGGCAAGCTTGAACTGACAGTTAAACCAAACTGTTGCTGTAACTAAACGTCAGACCGCCACTGAAGAATTACATCTGAAATGTTAAAATAGTTCTGATTTCGAGGCTGCCGACTGAAATATGGTTTTAAATACCATTGTTTTTTTTGTTTACAAACTGACCAACATCAAAAATAGATGTGGCCACCTTCATCTGTTAACCCAGACAACTAAAACTGCTTGTGTCTTTGCACAGGGGAGTGTGTAAGCGTTGGTCAGGGATGTAAGCGCTGGTCAAGGGTGTGTAAGCTTTGGTCAGGAGCTTGTTGGCGTTGGTCAGGGTGGTGCTAGCGTTGGTCAGGGGTGTGTAGGCGTTGGTTAGAGGAGAGTCTGTAAGTGCTGGTCAGGGGTGTGTAAGCATTGCACAGGGGAGAGTGTGTAAGTGTTGTACAGGGAAGTGTGTAAACGTTGGTCAGGAGTGTGTAAGCGTTGTACAGGGGTGTGTGTAAGCGTTGTACAGGGGAGTGTGTAAGCGTTGTACAGGGGTGTGTGTAGGCGTTGTATAGGGAAGTGTGTAAACGTTGGTCAGGAGTGTGTAAGCATTGTACAGGGGTGTGTGTAAGCGTTGTACAGGGGAGTGTGTAAGCGTTGGTCAGGAGTGTGTAAGCGTTGTACAGGGGAGTGTGTAAGCGTTGGTCAGGAGTGTGTAAGCGTTGTACAGGGAGTGTGTAGGCGTTGTACAGGGAGTGTATAGGCGTTGTACAGGGAGTGTGTAGGCGTTGTACAGGGAGTGTGTAAATGCTCGTCAGGAGTGTGTAAGCATTGTACAGGGAGTGTGTAAAGGCCTCCCTCACACCCCGGGCACGGTGCACCAACACAGCTGCAGTCAGCCCAGGGTGGGGCGTTGCCCGCTGGGAGATGTAGTCCACACACCGCGGACGGCAGCGAATGAATAAAGTCTGAAGAAGGGTCTCGACCCACAACATCCCCCATTCCTCCTCTCCACGGATGCTGCCTGACCCGCTGAGTTACTCCAACATTTTGTGTCTAACTTCGACAGCGAATGAATGACGGAACTACATTTCCCAGACACCCCCGCGACAGGGAACCCCGATCGCGCACGCGCAGCTTGCCGCACCGGCACCCCGGGCATGCGCAGCTGTCAGCGCCGGCACCCCGGGCATGCGCAGCTGTCAGCGCCGGCACCCCGCGCAGGCGCACCTGGTGCAGGGCGCTGATGCCGTCCGTGTTGGCGCAGTCGACGTCGGCGCCGCCGCCCAGCATCTCCTCGGCGTCCAGCGCGTCACCGCTCGCACAGGCCGCTAGGAACTCCGCCGCCGCCTCGAACCGCACCCGCCGCGGCGCTCCCGCTCTCGCTCCCGCTCCAGGCCTCGCCCGCCATCGCGGCTCGCCCGCCTCCAGATCGGTACACGAGCCCTTCCAGCGCTGCAGTTGCTGCCGCCGCTTCTCACTCGCTGCGACGGCAGCTGCGGCCGCCACCCCGCTTCCCGCCCGCTCCGACATCTTCCCCACAGCCGCCCTCTTTCTGCTGGCGTGCCCAGCGCACTGACGCACTTCCGGCGCCTGACGTGCCACGGCCTCCTGGGAAATGTAGTTCATACGGAACAAGCGCCATGACGCACTTCCGGCGCCCGACGCACCACGGCCTCCTGGGAAATGAAGTTCATGCGGAGCAAGCGCCATGACGCACTAACGGCTCCTGACGTACCACGGCCTCCTGGGAAATGTAGTTCAAATGGGGCAAGCGCCATGACGCACTTCCGGAGCCCGACGTGCCACGGCCTCCTGGGAAATGTAGTTCGGAATCGCTGGGAACGATGGGATAGAAACATAGACAATAGGTGCAGGAGTAGGCCATTCGGCCCTTCGAGTCTGCACCGCCATTCGATGTGATCATGGCTGATCATCCAACTCAGTATCCTGTACCTGCCTTCTCTCCATACCTCCTGATCCCTTTAGCCACAAGGGCCACATCTAACTTGTCTGAAGAAGGGTTTCGGCCAGAAACGTTGCCTATTTCCTTCGCTCCATAGATGCTGCTGCACCCGCTGAGTTTCCCCAGCAATTTTGTGTACCGGCCACATCTAACTCCCTGGTGAATATAGCAAGATGTAGCGGGATCTATGGAGCGAAGGAAATAGGCAACGTTTCGGACCGAAACCGTCAGCCTGAAACGTTGCCTATTTCCTTCGCTCCACAGATGCTGCCGCACCCGCTGAGTTTCTCCAGCATTTTTGTCTACCTTCGATTTTCCAGCATCTGCAGTTCCTTCGTAAACACGATTGCAGAAGGTGTCTCTCTCCCAGCCACTTCCATGTGGGGCTTGTTGGATGTTTAGTAAAAGAGGTTGGGTTTTAAAACTGCCTGAAAGGATGAGGGAGAGCTGGGGAGCTTTCCAGAGGGATTTCTAGTTCTCAAAACTATTCAGGAGCACCATGAAAATAACCAGAAAGACACACGACAGCTGTAACCTGGTAGTTTATTTGTTGAAGGGATAGGGACAGGTTGAGCAAAGTTGGACTGTGTTTTCGTGTCGTGTTTGTGGAAGTGACGGACCGATGCCAGGAGGCATCTTGTTGTCCTTGGCTCCACGGTCTGCGACCACTGGATGCGCCGACAATCACTCTGTGGTTTACTTCCAGCGACCTCCGACCTTGCCTTTGCCCGCGGCTTTCTTGCTGTTGGAGAAAGACACGGAAAGTCCGGCTGAGATCGGCGGAGAAGGGACCGCAACTCAAGCCCAGTCCAGCCCAGCCGGTCGCCACGGACATTGGCCCAGCAACGATGCGGGACGGGGCAAGCTCAAACACAGACTCTCAGACCCCCAGCAGGCCATTCGCCCCACTGTGTCTGGACTAGCTCATTACTGAAAAGGCAAAGGTGACAAGTTGAAAGGTCAGGACGGGGTCAGGGTGTATACGGGTGGGGTCAAGGTGCGGTCAGGGTGTACACGGGCAGGGTCAGGGCAGGGGTCATGGTGGATACGGGCGGGGTCAAGGTGGGGTCGGTGTATACAGGCGGGATCAAGGTGCGGTCAGGGTGGATACGGGCAGGGTCAAGGCGGGGTCAGGGTGGATAGGGCGGGGTCATGGCAGGGTCAGGGTAGGTGAGTGAGCAGCAAAGCTTTCCCTGATGTACTCACAATTTCTGGTGCTCGTTGATACGGTTATGCAGGAGATTAATCTGGAAATTATGCAGAGCGAGAAAGAATAGATCAGAGAGAGCAGGTTATAGCTCAATCATCCCTGCATTTACCCAGTGACAGATCCTTGCACCCACTGCCTGGTTCTGGACTCTACCTTGCATTTTACTTCGGAGTCACGTGAGTGACTACGTGAAGAACCCCGCCACGACACATGCGTGTCATATCGCTTTCACGCTTGCGAAACGACAGGCGGGGTGGAGCGTTCCCCCGCAGCGGTAATTTGAAACCGCTACCTGCAGGTAAGAAATTTACTCTGCGGTAGTTTTGTTCCCCGCGCTGTTTTTTCACAGGGGGGGAAGCTGAACAAAATAGTGTCCACAAGTGCTGCGAGTAAAGCTGGCTGGGGAGGACCGCGAAGTTGCGGGAGCCAGCAGCAGCTGAAGGCACAAGCCCCGTAAGGGATCAGCTGTGCCGACTTTTGGTCCCGCGCCGGCCAGAACATCACGGCCGGGCGGGAGACTATTCAGAATGGGGCCGTCGACTTTTTGGACAAGTCAATAACGGCAGGAGGCGGGGTGAAACGACGTTCCCCCGTAGCGACAATTTTAACTTGGACCTGCAGGTAAGAGCTGCGATCTTTTTGTGTTTTACCATGCTGATTACAGGTGGAGAAACCAACGGGCTGCGACAAAGCTGGTGGGCTAGATGGGATCAGCTGTGCACGATGTCGCCTTTGCACCGGCCAGATCCACTCCACGGAAGGGCAGTAAGGACAAAGCTGGTGAGGGAGGACCGCGGAGCAGCGGGCAGCCAGCAGCAGCCAGCGGCACTCGGATCACCTATAGTGGGATCAGCTGTGCCCGATGTCGCCTCCGCACCGGCCAGATCCACGCGGCCGGGCGGTAAGGTTAGACACAAAAACAAACAAGGTCGTGGACTCAGAGGAGTCCGACTTTGAACAACCGCGGGCGGCCAGCGCCCGAGAGCGCTGGAGCCGGATGGAGCGGTGTGTGGAGCATTTGCTCCAACGTGACAGACTCCGGGAGATGGAGTCGGGTCACTGTGGGCCCTATGATAAACCCACAGCAGTACCTCTTGAAGGGCTGCACAGTGCTTCTACCTCATCAGAGGGGAGCACTGCGGGTCAGTTCTGGGCTGACCTGGAAGAGGGGTCCGCAGAAGGAAAGACAAGTGTGCAGGGGGTGCAGGAACAAGAGAACCTACTGGAACCCACTACGGCCAACGACAGCACCCCCACGCACCCACCAGCAGAACTGGTGAAAGCTCGAAGGCCCGGTACTCAAAACATGAGTCTTTTTTAGGCCATGGCCCAGGCCGGCCTTCTTGGAAGATGGGGGGACCTCCAACGCCAACCAAACCGAAAATCCAGACACCAGCGCAACAACAGCAGTGAAGAACCTACAAAAAGAAGTAAACCTGCCACTGGTAACTATGGAGGTAGGTGGGTCTGGTTCCCTACAAAATACAGGGAGCATGGAGGTTGGGTGGAGATTACACTCTTTTCTGAAGGCATGGAGCATGTTAACAACCGATACTTACATCTTAAGCAGTATCCAGGGATATACAATAGAGTTTATACACAAGTACAGCCCTCCAGTTCAACATATACTGAACCGAATGTTCGTGCCTTCTGATAAAGAAAAATCAAAAGCGCAAGCTGAACTAGAGCGGCTCTACATAAAAGGTGTAATTGAGAAAACTCAACACGAACCATTAGAATTCGTGTCCAATATATTTATCAAAAACCAAAAAGATGGTGCTTGTCGCATCATCATAGATCTGACAAAATGGATACCTTTGTTACTGCTAAACAATTAATTTCCAAAGGTTACTTCATGGCCAGCATCGATTTAAAAGATGCTTACTATTCAGTGCCTATACGAGGTGACCACAGATGTTACTTAAAATTCAACTGGATGGGCAACTCTGGCAGTATAAAGCACTGCCAAATGGATTATCATCAGCCCCAGGCTGTTCACAAAAATTTTGAAACCAGCCCTAGCGTTTCTACGTAAACGTAAACACATGGTCATGGCATATTTAGATGACATACTCATTGTGGGCAAAACTTTGGAATTGGCCAAACAAACTGTAACAGCCACAAAACAGTTATTTGAAAAACTGGGATTTATTATCCATCCAGTTAAATCTAAACTAACGCCTTCCACTACTATGGACTATTTGGGGTTTCACCATTGACTCAGTTCACATGTCGGTGACTCTGCCTAAGGGAAAGGCTAGAGATTTAATAGAGGCTTGCAATAACCTCATTGACATCAGCAAACCATCCATGGTACTACAAACTGATGCCAGTGCACTTGGGTGGGGAGCCACCAATACCATCACCAGCTGTGGAGGAAGATGGACTGCTCAGGAGGCATCATTATTACTCACACTGGGCATAAACTACCTGGAAATGTTGGGTGCATTACATAGAAACATAGAAATTAGGTGCAGGAGTAGGCCATTCGGCCCTTCGAGCCTGCACCGCCATTCAATATGATCATGGCTGATCATCCAACTCAGTATCCCGTACCTGCCTTCTCTCCATACCCTCTGATCCCCTTAGCCACAAGGGCCACATCTAACTCCCTCTTAAACATAGCCAATGAACTGGCCTCGACTACCCTCTGTGGCAGAGAGTTCCAGAGATTCACCACTCTCTGTGTGAAAAAAGTTCTTCTCATCTCGGTTTTAAAGGATTTCCCCCTTATCCTTAAGCTGTGACCCCTTGTCCTGGACTTCCCCAGCAATCTTCCTGCATCTAGCCTGTCCAACCCCTTAAGAATTTTGTAAGTTTCTATAAGATCCCCTCTCAATCTCCTAAATTCTAGAGAGTATAAACCAAGTCTATCCAGTCTTTCTTAATAAGACAGTCCTGACATCCCAGGAATCAGTCTGGTGAACCTTCTCTGCACTCCCTCTATGGCAATAATGTCCTTCCTCAGATTTGGAGACCAAAACTGTACGCAATACTCCAGGTGTGGTCTCACCAAGACCCTGTACAACTGCAGTAGAACCTCCCTGCTCCTATACTCAAATCCTTTTGCTATGAAAGCTAACATACCATTCGCTTTCTTCACTGCCTGCTGCACCTGCATGCCCACTTTCAATGACTGGTGTACCATGACACCCAGGTCTCGCTGCATCTCCCCTTTTCCTAGTCGGCCACCATTTAGATAATAGTCTGCTTTCCTGTTTTTGCCACCAAAATGGATAACCTCACATTTATCCACATTATACTGCATCTGCCAAACATTTGCCCACTCACCCAGCCTATCCAAGTCACCTTGCAGTCTCCTAGCATCCTCCTCACAGCTAACACTGCCCCCCAGCTTAGTGTCATCCGCAAACTTGGAGATATTGCCTTCAATTCCCTCATCCAGATCATTAATATATATTGTAAATAGCTGGGGTCCCAGCACTGAGCCTTGCGGTACCCCACTAGTCACTGCCTGCCATTGTGAAAAGGACCCGTTTACTCCTACTCTTTGCTTCCTGTTTGCCAGCCAGTTCTCTATCCACATCAATACTGAACCCCCAATGCCGTGTGCTTTAAGTTTGTATACTAATCTCTTATGTGGGACCTTGTCGAAAGCCTTCATGAAGTCCAGATACACCACATCCACTGGTTCTCCCCTATCCACGCTACTAGTTACATCCTCGAAAAATTCTATAAGATTCGTCAGACATGATTTACCTTTTGTAAATCCATGCTGACTTTGTCCAATGATTTCACCACTTTCCAAATGTGCTGCTATCCCATCTTTAATAACTGACTCTAGCAGTTTCCCCACTACCGATGTTAGACTAACTGGTCTGTAATTCCCCGTTTTCTCTCTCCCTCCCTTCTTAAAATGTGGGGTTACGTTTGCTACCCGCCAAGCCTCAGGAACTACTCCAGAATCTAAAGAGTTTTGAAAGATTATTACTAATGCATCCACTATTTCTGGAGCTACTTCCTTAAGTACTCTGGGATGCAGCCTATCTGGCCCTGGGGATTTATCGGCCTTTAATCCATTCAATTTACCCAACACCACTTCCCGGCTAACCTGGATTTCACTCAATTCCTCCAACTCCTTTGACCCGCGGTCCCCTGCTATTTCCGGCAGATTATTTATGTCTTCCTTAGTGAAGACGGAACCAAAGTAGTTATTCAATTGGTCCGCCATATCCTTGTTCCCCATGATCAACTCACCTGTTTCTGACTGCAAGGGACCCTGATTTCCCTTGTTATCCACGGATGCACTACCTTCCCTGATTTATTCTTTTGCCAAACTGGAATGAACAATTTTTGTAGTTCATCCATGCAGTCTTTAAATGTCTTCCATTGCATATCCACCGTCAACCCTTTTAGAATTAATTGCCAGTCAATCTTGGCCAATTCACGTCTCATACCCTCAAAGTTACCTTTCTTTAAGTTCAGAACCATTGTTTCTGAATTAACAATGTCACTCTCCATCCTAATGAAGAACTCAACCATATTATGGTCACTCTTGCCCAAGGGGGCACGTACAACAAGACTGCTAACTAACCCTTCCTTATTACTCAATACCCAGTCTAAAATAGCCTGCTCTCTCGTTGGTTCCTCTACATGTTGATTTAGATAACTATCCCGCATACATTCCAAAAAATCCCTAATGGCCTAAAGTCATATTGTACTGGGTCATATCACCAGCATGTTAGACTACAGATAGACAATACCACCGTGGTAGCATACATTAACCACATGGGTGGAAACAAATCGACATCATGTGACAACCTGGCTAATACAATTTGGCAATGGTGTATCCAGAGAGATATTTGGATATCAGCCACTTACCTACCAGGAAGACTAAATTTAGTGGCAGACACCAGGTCACGCAAATTTAATGAAAACACCGAATGGATGTTGAATAAAAAAGTATTTGCTGATATTACAGCAAAATATGGAACACCAGATATCGATCTATTCGCATCCAGACTTAACCACCAGTTATCAAATTATGTTTCATGGGAACCAGACCCTGGGGCAGCGGTGACAGATGCATTTTCGCTGCATTGGGGGGGGGGGGGGGAAATTGTTTATTTACGCATTCCCTCCTTTCTGCCTCATCAGTCGGGTATTAAGGAAAATACAACAAGACTCTGCGTCTGGTATTGATAGTACCCGATTGGCCTACTCAACCATGGTTCCCAGTGGTATTAAACATGGTATTAGAACCATGTATCACCATCCCACATAGACCAGATTTATTGCTACATCCCGTAACAAGGGATAGCCACCCATGCCATAAACATTTGAACTTATTAATTTGTAGAGTTATAAAAACACCTCTACTACAACTGGGACTGACGGACCGAACAGTGAACATGATCTCGGTGGCCCAAAGACAGTCAACCAAAAAACAGTGTCTGGTCTATATCAGGAAGTGGGCGATGCACTGCCATAAAAACAACATCACCTACAGAGACATGAACATCCCGTCTGTTCTGGAATATCTGGCAGGCCTCCACTATGATGAGGGGCTCAGTTACAATGCCATCAACTGCGCCAGAAGTTCCCTATCGACTTACCTATGGCAGGGGACAGAGCGTTACTCTGTTGGGACTCACCCACTGGTAACAAAACTTATGAGGGGAATTTTTAATACTAATCCCCCAAGAACCAGGTACTCCCAAATATGGGATGTAATTATTATCCTGAAGATGCTCAGGAATTGGTCTCCAGCAACAGCTCTGTCCCTACACAGACTGACATTAAAAACAGTCATGCTAATGGCATTGGTCACGGCACAAAGGGTACAGTCACTGCATAAACTAAGACTGGACAACATGACTTCCTCAACAGAAAATATTACGTTTCATATCTATGAGTTAATAAGCAGAACAGACAGGGATCAGCAGGCCTCAATGTACAATTTAGGTCATACCCAACAGATGACCGTCTCTGTATAGTAAGACATCTGTCGTTATACATGGAGAAAACGAAAATCCTAAGAGGCAATGAGAAGGCACTTTTTGGTCAGCCACTAGCAACCACACAAAAGAGTGACGGTCCAGACCATCTCAAGATGGCTGAAACAGGTGCTAACACAGGCTGGGGTGGATACTAATATTTTAAATCTCATTCCACCAGGGCTGCAGCTACATCGGCAGCGATACAGTTGGATGTCCCAATGGACCAAATCCTCAAGGCAGCAGGATGGTCTGGGGGGGGAAAAAACATTCCAATTATTTTACAATAAACCAGTAATGAAACCTGGAACGTTTGCAGAAACAATTTTAAGTTCTGTAAATTAATTTAAACCCATAAAAAGGGGTTATAAATTTGTGTTAATAAATTTTATGATTTCAATGTCGAATTCATGTCCAAATTATGTTAACACAATTCCTCCTACAGTCATCAAGGCAGACGTGATGCATGGACTCGTTTCCACGGCATGAAATCACAGAGCTTTAAAATCTTCACGTAGTCACTCACGTGACTCCGAAGTAAAATAGTAAGATTAAACGAGAACTTACCAGTTTGAAGTTTGATCTGTATTTTATGAGGAGTTACGATGAGGGATACGTGCCCTCCGCTCCCACCCTTGATCATATACTTAACTGGTATCTCTTCTCTAATCTTACTATGTTTAGTCATTACAGTTATCTGTGATTTCACACCGCTGCTTTGAAGAATGCCACGCATGCGTCCTGGCGGGCTTCTTCACATAATCCCTCATCGTAACTCCTCATAAAATACAGATCAAACTTCAAACTGGTAAGTTCTCGTTTAATCTTACTATTAAACGTTATTCCCTTATCATGTATCTGTACACTGTGGACGGCTCGATTGTAATCATGTATTGTCTTTCTGCTGGCTGGTTAGCACGCAACAAAAGCTTTTCACTGTACCTCCCACCCCCTCCGCATCCCCTCTCACCTCACCCCCCTCCCCATCCCCTCCCTCCGCCCCATCTCCCCCACTCTCTCCCCACCCCCTTTCCCCCCCTCTCTCCCCACCCCCCTCTCTCCCCACCCCTCTCTCCCCACCCCCTCTCTCACCCCCACCATATACCTCATATTTCTGTCGCTTCAGTTTGTCCATCAGGTCAAATTTCTCCGACTCCAGCTGATACATCCACTCCCACAGCTCTTTGGCTTTCTCTCTGGACAAAAACAGAGAAGCATTTCATGGAGATTTAAGAACCGTACCGCATGGAAACAGGCCCTTCAGCCCATCCTCTCCCTGCCCACCTTCAACGGCCATTGACACCAATCCCACTCATTCCTCTGCCCCTCTCACACCCCCATCCATCCTCCATGCACCCTCCCCACTGCCGCCCCCCCCCCCCCCCAATTCTGTTTACCTTGTGTTATGGTTATTAATTTAATGTATTATTGATTATTATATATTTCTCCGTGTTATTGCATTTACGGGCTTGTTCAAATTCACTTTAGACTTTAGAGATACAGCACGGAAACAGGCCCTTCGGCCCACCAAGTCCGTGCCGACCAGCGATCCTCGCACTCTAACACTATCCTACACACACTAGGGACAATTTACAATTTTACCAAAGCCAATTAACCTACAAACCTACATGTCTTTGGAGTGTGGGAGGAAACGGGAGCACCCAGACAAAACCCGCGCAGGTCACGGGGCGAGAACGCGCAAACTCCGTACAGACAGCACCCGTAGTCAGGATCGATCCCGGGACTCTGGCGCCGTGAGGCAGCAGCTCCACTCGCTGCGCCACCGTGCCACCCTTAAGCTGCGGCGAGCAAGAGCCTAACTGTTCCATTGTCGGTACACGGGACAATGAGACACTCTTGTTGTAGTGGGTGAGTGGACACAGCGAGGTGCAGAGTTAGGGGGCGACAGGAAGCTGTGGTCTCTCTACCTGGTTTTATCGTCGCTCAGGTGCTCGATGTTGAGTGGTTTCAGTCTCTCCGCCAGAATCTTCTTCTTCATCTCACGGCCAGTCTGCCTTTTGCCTCGGCGCTGCTCCGCCTGCGGGATTGGAGATTGTAGTTACTGTGTAGAGGAAGCAACTGTACACGCTGACATACACTGAAGATGCTGACCGACGCTGAAGTTGCTGACATACACTGAAGATGCTGACCGACGCTGAAGATGCTGACCGACGCTGAAGATGCTGACACACTGAAGATGCTGACTTACACTGAAGATGCTGACTTACACTGAAGATGCAGGTCTACACAGAAGATGCAGGTCTACACAGAAGATGCTGACCTCCACCACCCATTGTGTGAATAACCTAAATATTCCTGGCATCATTTCATAAATGGAGAGGATGTTTCCACTAGTGGGAGAGTCTAGGACTAGAGGTCACAGCCTCAGAAATAAAGGACGTTCTTTTAGGAAGGAGATGAGCAGGAATGTCTTTAGTCAGAAGGTGGTGAATCTGTGGAATTCTTTGCCACAGAAGGCTGTGGAAGCCACAAGTCAGTGGATATATTTAAGGCAGAGTTAGATAGATTCTTGATTAGTACGGGTGTCAGGGGTTATGGGGTGAAGGCAGGAGAATAGGGTTAGGAGGGAGAGATAGATCAGCCATGATTGAACGGAGGAGTAGACTCGATAGACCGAATGGCCTAATTCTGCACCTATCACATGACCTTGCTAAACAAATTCCTGCTCATCTCCATTCGACAAGTACGTTCTTTAATTCTGAAGCTGTGACCTCTGGTCCTAGACTCTCCCACTAGTTGAAACATCCTCTCCACATCCATTCTACCCGGTAAGTTTCAATGAGTTCCCCCCTGATCATCATCATGGTGGTGGATCAGCTGGGCCCGATGAGCCGGGCGTTGCCCAAGTCCCTACCTTGACCAGGTAGCCGCCGTAATGCGCCCCCATGTTGGACAAGACCTTCTTCTTCTTGGCGTCATCGTCCGCACGCTTCTTCGCCTCTTCCTCCTCCTTGCGGTTCTTCTCCTCCTGTTGGGGAGAGAGTGAGGAGATGAATGGAACCGTCAACCGACTGCCAATGGACGGCCTGGCCAACCCAGAGGGTCAACGGAGGGGGAGTGGGAGGGGGAGTGGGGACAGGGAAGTGAGGGGGGAGTTGGAGGATGAGGGGGTGCAAGGTTATTGGGGTGAGGGAGGGGGTGATTAGGGTGGGGGAGGGGGTGATTGGGGTGGGGAGGGGGTGATGGGGGTGAGTGTGCAGACACTGACCATCAGCCTGGTCTGCCGGTCCCGTTCCTTCTCTGCCCGCACCCTCTGTTGCTCGGCCCGCTCTGACCGCCGGTGTTCCTGTGGACACAACGAGGAACCACTGACATTGCGGGCACAGCATTGGCACAGACCGCTCCACGCCCCATGCTCATTGGTCGGGTTGCAGGACTTCCCGGGACATGGGGGACCGACATAAAGCGGTGAAAGCAGCAAAAACCGCAGGGAATTGAGAACAACCCGGTGGCCAGGGGCAATGGAGGCTGTAGAGACTGACCCTCCCCACACTGCCCACTCCAACACCGGTACTGACCCCCCCCACCACCACCACACTGCCTGGTCCATCACAGGTACTGACCCCCCCACACTGCCCACTCCAACACCGGTACTGACCCTCCCCCCCCCCCCCACCACCACCACACACTGCCCGGACCATCACAGGTACTGACCCCCCCCACCACACACTGCCCGCTCCCTCCACACACTGCCCGCTCCATCACAGGTACTGACCCCCCCACCATCGCAGGGATCTACAGGAGGCGCTGCCTCATAAGGCAGCCAGCATCATCAGAGACCCACACCACCCTGACCACACTCCTGCCTGATCCACTGAGAATGTTCCAGACTGTTCTTCTTTCCAGAATGTTCTGTTTTGATTTCTGCTATCCAGTCAATGTGCCTTCTACGTATATATATTGTGCTAGATGATGTAATAAACAGAGGCACGCTGCAAGGACAGGCCCTTCGGCCCATGCTGCCCATCTGGGCTAGTCTCACTAGTCTGTGCATGCTTGCTAGCTTCATGGCATTTCTCCCACAACAGAACACAATGTACCAGGTGCGGAACTACTATCCACCTCATTGGTGACCCTCGGACTATCCTTGATCAAACTTTGCACTGAACGTTATTCCCTTATCATGTATCTCGATTGTAATCATGTATTGTCTTTCCGCTGCAACAAGCACTGTACCCCGCTACACGTGACAATACACTAGACTGAACTGAACGGATTAGCCTTGCTTCAAGGTCCACACAATACCCACAATCCGATCCTTCAGGCAGATCAGTTCTTCTTCCTCCTTTTTCCTCTGTTCAAAGTGAGCGTCGATGAGGGTTTGCAGTTCCAGCAGGTCCTTCTCCATGCGCTTGCGATGGATGTCCTGTAGGGGGCAGTGGGACTGTACATGAACCAGCCTTCACCTGCACACACCTTGTACACATCTGCACACATCTTCACACACCTGCACACATCTTCACACATCTGCACACACCTGCACACATCTTCACACACCTGCACACATCTTCACACATCTGCACACACCTGCACACATCTTCACACATCTGCACACACCTGTACACATCTGCACACACCTGCACACACCTGTACACATCTTCACACATCTGCACACACCTGTACACATCTGCACACATCTGCACACATCTGCAAACACCTGCACACATCTTCACACATCTGCACACACCTGCACACATCTTCACATACCTGCACACATCTTCACACATCTGCACACAACTGCACACATCTGCAAACACCTGCACACATCTGCACACAACTGCACACATCTGCAAACACCTGCACACATCTGCACACATCTGCAAACACCTGCACACATCTGCACACAACTGCACACACCTGCACACATCTGCACACAACTGCACACATCTGCAAACATCTGCACACACCTGCACACATATTCACACACCTGCACACATCTTCACACATCTGCACACATCTTCACACATCTGCACACACCTGCACACATCTGCACACACCTGCACACAACTGCACACATCTTCACACATCTGCACACATCTTCACACATCTGCACACACCTGCAGACATCCGCCCACACCTGCACACATCTTCACACACCTGCACACAACTGCACACATCTGCAAACACCTGCACACAACTGCACACACCTGCACACATCTGCAAACACCTGCACACATCTGCACACAACTGCACACATCTGCACACATCTTCACACATCTGCAGACATCCGCCCACACCTGCACACACTACCAAATACTGCCCACTGACAAACAGTGTCATCAGACTGAACTTACGTCAAAGTCCACACGCTCTCCATCTGGGATTTTGGGACCAGAGATCTGGGGGACAACCAGCCTGGGAGAGAGAGAACAGAGTGTTACTTTGGGAAGAGAAGTCACATAAACCATGTTCACCAACACAGGGCTGTGGGCATGTAGTGGCCATGTAGGAAGGAACTGCAGATGCTGGTTTACACCGAAGATAGGCACAAAATGCTGGAGTAACTTGGTCGGACGGCATAGACAGGGTGGGCCGAAGGGTCAGTCCCTGAGCCAAACAACTCTCTGGCTGGATTTGTGGATTACAAACTTCAGTAAAGAAACTCATCAACATTCAGTGTCAGTGAACTGCCTGTAAAGTGGAGTGGGTGTTGATCACACTTGCAGGTGTAACAACATCTGAAGAAGGGTCTCGTCCCGAAACTTCACCCATTCATTCTCTCCAGAGAAGCTGGCTGTCCCGCTGAGTTACTCCAGCATTTTGTGCCTATCTTTGGTTTAAACCAACATTTCACTGTACCTCGGTAGCAGTGAAACTGAACTGAATGAAAGATGAATATTTTGGTCAATATTGCAACTATGGAGTTTATTTAGATGAAAAATAGAGATTTTCCCAGATTAGCTTCCAGGCTGATTTCAGTTTTTGTCATTGGCTGAAGCTGAGGAATTCACTCTGGATTCACCCCCTAAGGCTGTTTTCAAATCCAGAGCTTGTCACAGAGAGGTTAGTTAGACATGCAAAGAGTAAACTTACTTTGGTCTGGGCCTTTCCTCTTCTGTGGAGCAGGGAAGAAAGAGAAGAAATGTTACTTTCTGCAGGAAATGATGGATACACACTTGTCAAAAATAAAAGTCATTGTGAGCTCAAGATGTGACAAGGAGGACGGTGAATCTGTGGGATTCATTGCCACAGACGGCTGTGGAGGCTGAGTCAATGGGTATATTTAAATCTGTCAAGTGGAAATTGACAGATTCTTGATTAGTACATCAATATCAGGGGTTATGGGGAGAAGGCAGGAGAATGGGGTTAGAAGGGAGAGATGATTGAATGGCGGAGTAGACCTGATGGGCCGAATGGCCTAATTCTACTCCAAGAACGCAGGACGTTATGAGCTTGAGTGGAGGCTGTAATGTCAGGGTTACCTGTAGGTCGAGCAGGTGGGTGAGAGGAGGAGAGGAGGAGAGGGGCACTCTGTTACTGTACGGGCACGGACCACTCCAGGGGCAGTGCGGTCAGCGAGGGCAGTAACAGTGCAGTAATAGTGCAGTAATAGTGCAGTAACAGTGCAGTAATGGTGCAGTAACAGTGCAGTCATAGTGCAGTAATAGTGCAGTAACTGTGCAATAATAGTGCAGTAACAGTGCAGTAACGGTGCAGTAATAGTGCAGTAACGGTGCAGTAACGGTGCAGTAACGGTGCAGTAATAGTGCAGTAATAGTGCAGTAATGGTGCAGTAATAGTGCAGTAATAGTGCAGTAACGGTGCAGTAATAGTGCAGTAACAGTGCAGTAATGGTGCAGTAACGGTGCAGTAATAGTGCAGTAATAGTGCAGTAATAGTGCAGTAACGGTGCAGTAATAGTGCAGTAACGGTGCAGTAATGGTGCAGTAATAGTGCAGTAACGGTGCAGTAACAGTGCAGTAATGGTGCAGAAATAGTGCAGTAACGGTGCTGTAATAGTGCAGTAATAGTGCAGCAATAGTGCAGTAACGGTGCAGTAACGGTGCAGTAATAGTGCAGTAACGGTGCAGTAATGGTGCAGTAACGGTGCAGTAATAGTGCAGTAATAGTGCAGTAACGGTGCAGTAATAGTGCAGTAACGGTGCAGTAATGGTGCAGTAATGGTGCAGTAACGGTGCAGTAACAGTGCAGTAATGGTGCAGTAATAGTGCAGTAACGGTGCAGTAATAGTGCAGCAATAGTGCAGTAACGGTGCAGTAATAGTGCAGTAACAGTGCAGTAATGGTGCAGTAATGGTGCAGTAACAGTGCAGTAATGGTGCAGTAAAGGTGCAGTAATGGTGCAGTAACTGCAGTAATAGTGCAGTAATGGTGCAGTAACTGCAGTAATAGTGCAGTAATAGTGCAGTAACGGTGCAGTAACAGTGCAGTAACGGTGCAGTAAGGGTGCAGTAATGGTGCAGTAACGGTGCAGTAATAGTGCAGTAACAGTGCAGTAACAGTGCAGTAATGGTGCAGTAATGGTGCAGTAACAGTGCAGTAACAGTGCACTATTGGTGCAGTAACAGTGCAATAATGGTGCAGTAACAGTGCAGTAACAGTGCAGTAACTGCAGTAATGCTGCGAGGTGTCACACTTACCCTGTAGAGCTGATGCAGAGGGTCCCCAATAGACGCCAGTTAAGGATGGGAAAGGTCAGGAGAGATGGAGGGAACGTGGGAAGAGAGAGGGAGGACAATAGACGGCATTAGTACAGATGTTAATGGCCTGCAGTTGATCGTTCATTAAGCAAGAGGCCTCAGCTGGAAATTATGGTGGGGGTCACGGCGGGGTCACGCCAGGTCGATTTGAGCTCGGATTCAATGGAAAATGCCGGAAAGAGGAGGTGACTGGGAAAGTGTCACACTGGTGAGAGTTTACAACGACAGGAAATCTATAATCCCAAGATAATGTTGTACAAATTGCACAGTGTGTGATCTGGAATGTACAGGAAAGGCAACAGAAGATAGACACAGAATAATAATAATAATAATAATAACTTTATTTATAAAGCACTTTAAACAACCGCAGTTGCCACAAAGTGTTGTACATGAGAACTCATGGACAAAAAGTTATTACAAACCATTAAAAACCGTAAAACGAAGGACTAAAAAACAGTAAAAATTAAAAGACATTAAAAGCACTAAGAACAGGAGCAATGTCTCAGCCAGTGTCGAAAGCCAGAGAATAAAAATGAGTTTTTAGGGAGGATTTGAAGATGGACAGTGAGGGGGCCTGTCTGATGTGCAACGGCAAGGTGTTCCAGAGTGCTGGAGCAGCAACAGAAAAGGCTCTATCCCCTCTGAGCTTCCGCTTAGACCTTGGTGCCTCAAGGAGCAGCTGATCAGCTGACCTGAGGCACCGGGCAGGAGCATATAGGTGGAGCAGCTCAGAGAGGTAAGGCGGGGCGAGCCCATTCAACGATTTGAAAACAAATAACAGAATTTTAAAATGAACTCGAAAGTGCACTGGGAGCCAGTGAAGGGAGGCCAAAATTGGCGTAATGTGCTCCCTCTTTCGAGTTCCGGTCAAAAGGCGAGTGGCAGCATTTTGAACCAGCTGGAGACGAGCCAATGAAGCTCGTGCGACTCCAGAGTAGAGTGCATTACAGTAATCCAGTCTAGATGTAATAAAGGCATGGATTACTGTTTCAAAATGCTGCCGCTCGAGGATGGGCTTCACCTTTGCCAGCTTCCTTAGGTGAAAGAAGCTGGACTTAACCACCGCGCCTATTTGTTTATCTAGTTTAAAATCACCGTCCATCCTAAAACCCAGGTTTAAAACTGTTGGCTTTACGGACAATGCCAGTGGACCCAAGTCAACAAAGGGAGGTTCACGGCAGCCATTGGGGCCAAACAAAATCACCTCTGTCTTTTTTTCATTAAGTCCCAGAAAGTTTAAGGCCATCCAGGACCTCAAGACAAGACAGAAGTGATTTTAGAGAATAGTCGTCTTCTTTCCTGAGTGGCATATATAACTGGCTATCATCTGCGTAAAAGTGAAAGGAGATGCCATGCCTTCTTAAAATTGAGCCCAGAGGAAGTAGGTATAGAGAGAAGAGCAGGGGCCCTAAAATTGAGCCCTGTGGAACCCCATATGCCAAGGGAGTGGAGGAGGATTCAAAGCCAGCAAGGCTTACACGCATGGTTCTGTCTGCCAGATAGGACGCTGAATGTTGGAGTAACTCAGCGGGACAGGCAGCGTCTCTGAGGAGAAGGAATGGGGTGACGGCCACAGATGCTGCCTGTCCCACTGAGTTACTCCAGCATGTTGTGTCTATCTTCGGTGTAAACCGGCATCTGCAGTTCCTTCCTAACAGAACTGGATTCAGTATTAGCACTCGAAAGGAAACTTGGTGAACAAGGCCTGTTTGTGAGCGGCACTAAAACCATCCTGTGGATAATAGTCACAGAAGTAGTGGACTGTGGCAGAAACTCATCTCCTCCAATGTCCTGCAGGGGGGAGCTCTGCTGTCCTTTAGAGGAC